>NC_059458.1:70449821-70590414 GCF_905237065.1 Salmo salar
ACCTCTGATGTAGGGAGTAGGGTACTATCTACCTCTGATGTAGGGAGTAGGGTACTATCTACCTCTGATGTAGGGAGTAGGGTACTATCTACCTCTGATGTAGGGAGTAGGGTACTATCTACCTCTGATGTAGGGAGTAGGGTACTATCTACCTCTGATGTAGGGAGTAGGGTGCTATCTACCTCTGATGTAGGGAGTAGGGTACTATCTACCTCTGATGTAGGGAGTAGGGTACTATCTACCTCTGATGTAGGGAGTAGGGTACTATCTACCCCTGATGTAGGGAGTAGGGTGCTATCTACCCCTGATGTAGGGAGTAGGGTACTATCTACCCCTGATGTAGGGAGTAGGGTACTATCTACCTCTGATGTAGGGAGTAGGGTGCTATCTACCTCTGATGTAGGGAGTAGGGTACTATCTACCTCTGATGTAGGGAGTAGGGTACTATCTACCCCTGATGTAGGGAGTAGGGTACTATCTACCTCTGATGTAGGGAGTAGGGTACTATCTACCTCTGATGTAGGGAGTAGGTACTATCTACCCCTGATGTAGGGGAGTAGGGTGCTATCTACCTCTGATGTAGGGAGTAGGGTACTATCTACCCCTGATGTAGGGAGTAGGGTGCTATCTACCTCTGATGTAGGGAGTAGGGTGCTATCTACCTCTGATGTAGGGAGTAGGGTACTATCTACCTCTGATGTAGGGAGTAGGGTACTATCTACCTCTGATGTAGGGGAGTAGGGTACTATCTACCCCTGATGTAGGGAGTAGGGTACTATCTACCTCTGATGTAGGGAGTAGGGTACTATCTACCCCTGATGTAGGGAGTAGGGTACTATCTACCCCTGATGTAGGGAGTAGGGTGCTATCTACCCCTGATGTGGGGAGTAGGGTGCTATCTACCTCTGATGTAGGGAGTAGGGTACTATCTACCTCTGATGTAGGGAGTAGGGTACTATCTACCCCTGATGTAGGGAGTAGGGTACTATCTACCCTCTGATGTAGGGAGTAGGGTACTATCTACCCTCTGATGTAGGGAGTAGGGTACTATCTACCTCTGATGTAGGGAGTAGGGTACTATCTACCTCTGATGTAGGGAGTAGGGTACTATCTACCTCTGATGTAGGGAGTAGGGTACTATCTACCCTCTGATGTAGGGAGTAGGGTGCTATCTACCCCTGATGTAGGGAGTAGGGTACTATCTACCCCTGATGTAGGGAGTAGGGTACTATCTACCTCTGATGTAGGGAGTAGGGTACTATCTACCTCTGATGTAGGGGAGTAGGGTACTATCTACCTCTGATGTAGGGAGTAGGGTACTATCTACCTCTGATGTAGGGGAGTAGGGTACTATCTACCTCTGATGTAGGGAGTAGGGTACTATCTACCTCTGATGTAGGGAGTAGGGTACTATCTACCCCTGATGTAGGGAGTAGGGTGCTATCTACCCCTGATGTAGGGAGTAGGGTACTATCTACCTCTGATGTAGGGAGTAGGGTGCTATCTACCTCTGATGTAGGGAGTAGGGTACTATATACCCCTGATGTAGGGAGTAGGGTGCTATCTACCTCTGATGTAGGGAGTAGGGTACTATATACCCCTGATGTAGGGAGTAGGGTACTATCTACCTCTGATGTAGGGAGTAGGGTGCTATCTACCTCTGATGTAGGGAGTAGGGTGCTATCTACCTCTGATGTAGGGAGTAGGGTGCTATCTACCTCTGATGTAGGGAGTAGGGTGCTATCTACCTCTGATGTAGGGAGTAGGGTACTATCTACCTCTGATGTAGGGAGTAGGGTGCTATCTACCCCTGATGTAGGGAGTAGGGTGCTATCTACCTCTGATGTAGGGAGTAGGGTGCTATCTACCTCTGATGTAGGGAGTAGGGTGCTATCTACCTCTGATGTAGGGAGTAGGGTACTATCTACCTCTGATGTAGGGAGTAGGGTACTATCTACCCCTGATGTAGGGAGTAGGGTACTATCTACCTCTGATGTAGGGAGTAGGGTACTATCTACCTCTGATGTAGGGAGTAGGGTACTATCTACCTCTGATGTAGGGAGTAGGGTACTATCTACCTCTGATGTAGGGAGTAGGGTACTATCTACCTCTGATGTAGGGAGTAGGGTACTATCTACCTCTGATGTAGGGAGTAGGGTACTATCTACCCCTGATGTAGGGAGTAGGGTGCTATCTACCCCTGATGTAGGGAGTAGGGTACTATCTACCTCTGATGTAGGGAGTAGGGTGCTATCTACCCCTGATGTAGGGAGTAGGGTGCTATCTACCTCTGATGTAGGGAGTAGGGTGCTATCTACCCCTGATGTAGGGAGTAGGGTACTATCTACCTCTGATGTAGGGAGTAGGGTACTATCTACCTCTGATGTAGGGAGTAGGGTACTATCTACCCCTGATGTAGGGAGTAGGGTGCTATCTACCCCTGATGTAGGGAGTAGGGTGCTATCTACCTCTGATGTAGGGAGTAGGGTACTATCTACCTCTGATGTAGGGAGTAGGGTACTATCTACCTCTGATGTAGGGAGTAGGGTACTATCTACCTCTGATGTAAGGCACCTCTGGGGTTTGTGGTATATGGCCAATGTATCCAGGCACTCCACATTGCGTCATGTGTAAGAACAGCCCTTAGCCGTGGTATATTGGACATATATCACACCCCCTCAGGCTTTCTGCTTAAATATACCACAGCTGTCAGCCAATCAGCCTTCAGGGCTCGAACCACCCAGTTTATATGAACAATAAACACTCACTCACACAAACAGAAGAATGAAACATTAAAACACATGACAACCAGACAGACATGACAATCAGACAGACATGACAATCAGACAGACATGAGTCAGACAGACATGAGTCAGACAGACATGAGTCAGACAGACATGACAGTGGGACAGACATGACAGTGGGACAGACATGACAGTCAGACAGACAGACATGACAGTCAGACAGACAGACAGACATGACAGTCAGACAGACAGACAGACATGACAGTCAGACAGACAGACAGACAGACATGACAGTCAGACAGACAGACATGACAGTCAGACATGACAGTCAGACAGACATGACAGTCAGACAGTCAGACATGACAGTCAGACAGTCAGACATGACAGTCAGACAGTCAGACAGACATGACAGTCAGACAGACATGATAGTTAGACAGACAGATAGCTAGACAGACAGACAGCTAGACAGACAGACATGACAGTCAGACAGACAGCTAGACAGACAGACATGACAGTCAGACAGACATGACAGTCAGACAGACAGGACAGCCAGACAGTCATGAGTCAGACAGACATGACAGTTAGACAGACAGATAGCTAGACAGACAGACAGACATGACAGCTAGACAGACAGACAGAGACATGACAGTCAGACAGACAGATAGCTAGACAGACATGACAGTCAGACAGACATGAGTCAGACAGACATGACAGTGAGACAGACATGATAGTTAGACAGACAGACAGCTAGACAGACAGACATTACAGCCAGACAGACATGACAGCCAGACAGACAGATAGCTAGACAGACAGACATGACAGCCAGACAGACATGACAGCCAGACAGACATGACAGCCAGACAGACATGACAGCCAGACAGACATGACAGCCAGACAGACAGACATGCCTGCAGATCCAGTTTCTAGAAACATACACACACAGCTGTTCCCAGCAGAAAGCGGCCATCACATTGGCAGGCGCCCTCAGTGTGTGTGTGTTGTGTGTGTTGGTTGTGTGTGTGTCAACTCAGGTAAATATTGTCTGAGAGGATTAGGCGTCCAGAGCGGCGCCCAGATGGGCGATAAGACCCTCGCCCTTGCCACCCTCACGGCCAATCACCATTAGAGTACACACACACACTGGATGACCGCTGTCTCTCTGTCATATCAAACACACATACCCCACACGATTGTTTAATCAAATTAAGATTAAATTAAGATTCAGCAGCGTCTTGACAGAGGCAGTGTGTATTTATCATGCTAATCTTCTCCTTGCCTTATCCCTGTCTCTGTGTGTCTCTCTCTGTGTGTGTGTGTGTGTCTCTCTGTGTGTGTGTGTGTCTCTCTCTGTGTGTGTGTGTGTGTCTCTCTCTGTGTCTCTCTCTGTGTCTGTGTGTGTCTCTCTCTGTGTCTGTGTCTCTGTGTCTGTGTGTGTGTGTGTGTGTGTGTGTGTGTGTGTGTGTGTGTGTGTGTGTGTGTGTGTGTGTGTGTGTGTGTGTGTGTGTGTGTGTTTTACAGATGCAGCCCAGCCACAGACATTGGGAGGTGATTATAGGAAATGTCCATCTTAGACTGATTTCTCTGGGTCGCTCTACCTCCTGCTTACGAGGCTGGGCCAATTTATTTAACTAGGCAAGTCAGTTAAGAACAAATTCTTATTTACAATGACGGCCTACCCCAGCCAAACCCAGACGATGCTGGGCCAATTGTGCGCCGCCCTATCTGACTCCCAATCACGGTCGGTTGTGATACAGCCTGGAATCAAACCAGGGTCGGTAGTAACGCCTCTAGCACTGAGATACAGTGCCTTGGACCGCTGTGATACAGCCTGGAATTGAACCAGGGTCTGTAGTAACGCCTCTAGCACTGAGATGCAGTGCCTTAGACCGTAGCGCCACTCCTTTGGGGGGCCGATGTTGGTTCTGTAAATAATTGGCTGATAGATTAACAGTATAGCAGAGCATCAGCGTACTGTACCAGCTGTATATGGTAGTTCACAGATTACACACTGACTCCGCTTACGCCGGTCCCCTGTTAGTATGTCCAACAGTTATGGGTCTTACTATGATTTCATTCACAATACATCTGTTGGCACTAATATCCCTCCATAGTGCTCTGCCCTCCTCTTTTAAACAACGCTCCAACTGAAACACACAGGAAGGACAATGACACCGCAGTCCCACATTTCCTGCCTGAAACAGCCCTATTAGAGAATGAGGAGGACAACAACAGAAATAAGCTTGGTGTTTAATGTATGTAATGTTGATTGTTAATTATCCAATACATTAAATCAATCAATCAAGTGATGTGGTTTCACGTAAACGCTTTATGTATCGTAATGCTTTTGGTAGAAACCTCAATGACTAAACTCTATGACTCTGGTCCTGTCTGTCTCAAGGTCGTTCATTCGTTCCACTACCGTGGAGGAACATGGGTGCTACAGGACCTCGCCACACTCAAAGGACAGCCGGCCCGACTGAAAGATTCCTTCATCTAGCACGGCCATCACACCGCAGAGAGAGAGAAAGAAAACGTGTACGAGTCGAGGAAGACAAGAGAAAGAAAATGACTTGTCCATACCTGACTACCTCTGTAATATAAAATCCAATTTAGGGAAGAAGGGGGAAACGGAGAGATAAGAAGGGAGGTTTTATTCTCTCCCTCCGCCATCCCGCGCCGAGCCCCATCAACCTAGGCAAACACTAAATAATGAACAATACTGTGGCTGTCCCGCCACGATAAAACACACTCCATTAATGCCACTCGGCAGAATTAATGATAATTATGCCACGTTCGCCGCCCGTTCTCTTATTGAATTCTTATCTGAGCTGCCGAGGAGGAAGGAACAGCGCTCCGACTGTCTCCCCCCCCCTCCCCCCCAAAAAACAATAGAAAGAAAATCCCTCATTTAAGTCGTTCTGAAAGGGGAAGTTCACAGAGGAAATGGGAACTTTTAAAGGTGTATAATGAAAGAGGTGACATGGGACGCAACAGAGGAAGAACTCAGTCACTTTCATGCTCTGGAACAGGTGATCACAACGCTGAGCTTAAGATGGGCTGTGTCCTTTTTACGTGTGTGTGTGTGTGTGTGTGTTCTGCTGATGACAATGGAACACACAGCCATGATCACTGATAAATGAGGTCTCTGTAAACACAGTGAGTAAAAGGTCTTTGACAGTTCTGAAACAAACCACACACACTTCCAGGACTAATTAGAGCGTGGATAAAGTGGTGTGTGTGTCTGGAGGCTCTCCTACCTGGCTCTAATTAGGTCATTCACTCAGACAAACTCTTAATGACAGAGAGGAAAACTACTGCTGTGTGTGTGTGTGTGTGTCTGAGAGAATAAATAACTTCAGCTACTGCTACTAATCATGACTATTAAGGTGTCAGACTACAGTGTGTGTACATATACATTGGGAGTGGATGTGTATACTAGTGGCAGTATGTACAGTCATTAGAACAAAACGTTAGACATGTTAGCAATATGGAACCTCTGCTTGTGTTGTATACTGTTAATTCATTGGCTGTGTAGGACAGGTGTTGAACAAGCAGCCCTTCAGTCCACACACACCTCACCCCTGCACCCCTCCCCACGCACACCCCACCAGCCCTGCATGAATGGAAGCCATAAGGTGTGTGTGTATGTATGCCTGCCTCTGCGTGGGTGCGTGTATACTCACTGGCAGCGTGGGGCAGGTTGATGAAGAAGCCTTTGAGTCTGGAGGACAGCCACTCCATGCTCTCCTGCAGGTTGGCCAGGGTCTTCAGGTCGCTCACGTCACGCAGGATCTCGTTCTGCGGGATCAGCTTGTCACCCAGGTTACCCGTCAGCACCTCTGACTCCTTGGCAAACGCCATCCTGGATCGGTGGGAATGGAGGAGGAGAGAGGAAATGGAGGAGGAGAGAGGGAATGGAGGAGGAGAGGGGGAATGGAGGAGGAGTGGGGGAATGGAGGAGGAGAGAGGGAATGGAGGAGGAGAGAGGGGAATGGAGGAGGAGAGGGGGAATGGAGGAGGAGTGGGGGAATGGAGGAGGAGAGAGGGAATGGAGGAGGAGAGGGGGAATGGAGGAGGAGAGGGGAATGGAGGAGGAGAGGGGGAATGGAGGAGGAGAGAGGGAATGGAGGAGGAGAGGGGGAATGGAGGAGGAGAGAGGGAATGGAGGAGGAGAGAGGGAATGGAGGAGGAGAGAGGGAATGGAGGAGGAGAGGGGGAATGGAGGAGGAGAGGGGAATGGAGGAGGAGAGGGGGAATGGAGGAGGAGAGGAATGGAGGAGGAGAGGGGGAATGGAGGAGGAGAGAGGAAACAAAAAAAGTTATATTAGACAAAATCAGTCAATGTCATACGTTCTAGACAGGTTCTAAAATGGTCATGAGAGTAGTTAGAAGTAACTGCCTGATCTTCAAACGAGGCTTAGCCTGGTCCCAGATCTGTTTGAACTAACTGCCTGATCTTCAAACAAGGCTTAGCCTGGTCCCAGATCTGTTTGAACTAACTGCCTGATCTTCAAACAAGGCTTAGCCTGGTCCCAGATCTGTTTGAACTAACTGCTTGATCTTCAAACAAGGGCTAGCCTGGTCCCAGATCTGTTTGAACTAACTGCCTGATCTTCAAACAAGGGCTAGCCTGGTCCCAGATCTGTTTGAACTAACTGCCTGATCTTCAAACAAGGGCTAGCCTGGTCCCAGATCTGTTTGAACTAACTGCCTGATCTTCAAACAAGGGCTAGCCTGGTCCCAGATCTGTTTGAACTAACTGCCTGATCTTCAAACAAGGCTTAGCCTGGTCCCAGATCTGTTTGAACTAACTGCTTGATCTTCAAACAAGGCTTAGCCTGGTCCCAGATCTGTTTGAACTAACTGCCTGATCTTCAAACAAGGGCTAGCCTGGTCCCAGATCTGTTTGAACTAACTGCCTGATCTTCAAACAAGGCTTAGCCTGGTCCCAGATCTGTTTGAACTAAAAGCCTAATATTCAAACAAGGGTTAGCCTGGTCCCAGATCGGTTTGTACCATCTTTCCAAATTCTTTGGTCATTGTTTGGCTTCATAATGACAACAGGAGATGGGAGGCTCTGGGACCAGGGTAGAGAGAGAAGGGTTTCCCTTCTGGATATAGAAGATGGGAAGCTCTGGGACCAGGGTAGAGAGAGAAGGGTTTCCCTTCTGGATATAGGAGATGGGAAGCTCTGGGACCAGGGTAGAGAGAGAAGGGTTTCTCTTCTGGATATAGGAGATGGGAAGCTCTGGGACCAGGGTAGAGAGAGAAGGGTTTCCCTTCTGGATATAGGAGATGGGAAGCTCTGGGACCAGGGTAGAGAGAGAAGGGTTTCCCTTCTGGATATAGGAGATGGGAAGCTGGGACCAGGGTAGAGAGAGAAGGGTTTCCATTCTGGATATAGGAGATGGGAAGCTCTGGGACCAGGGTAGAGAGAGAAGGGTTTCCCTTCTGGATATAGGAGATGGGAAGCTCTGGGACCAGGGTAGAGAGAGAAGGGTTTCCATTCTGGATATAGGAGATGGGAAGCTCTGGGACCAGGGTAGAGAGAGAAGGGTTTCCCTTCTGGATATAGGAGATGGGAAGCTCTGGGACCAGGGTAGAGAGAGAAGGGTTTCTCTTCTGGATATAGGAGATGGGAAGCTCTGGGACCAGGGTAGAGAGAGAAGGGTTTCCCTTCTAGATATAGGAGATGGGAAGCTCTGGGACCAGGGTAGAGAGAGAGAAGGGTTTCCCTTCTAGATATAGGAGATGGGAAGCTCTGGGACCAGGGTAGAGAGAGAAGGGTTTCTCTTCTGGATATAGGAGATGGGAAGCTCTGGGACCAGGGTAGAGAGAGAAGGGTTTCTCTTCTGGATATAGGAGATGGGAAGCTCTGGGACCAGGGTAGAGAGAGAAGGGTTTCCATTCTGGATATAGGAGATGGGAAGCTCTGGGACCAGGGTAGAGAGAGAAGGGTTTCCCTTCTAGATATAGGAGATGGGAAGCTCTGGGACCAGGGTAGAGAGAGAGAAGGGTTTCCCTTCTGGATATAGGAGATGGGAAGCTCTGGGACCAGGGTAGAGAGAGAAGGATTTCTCTTCTGGATATAGGAGATGGGAAGCTCTGGGACCAGGGTAGAGAGAGAAGGGTTTCTCTTCTGGATATAGGAGATGGGAAGCTCTGGGACCAGGGTAGAGAGAGAGAAGGGTTTCCCTTCTGGATATAGGAGATGGGAAGCTCTGGGACCAGGGTAGAGAGAGAAGGGTTTCCCTTCTGGATATAGGAGATGGGGAGCTCTGGGACCAGGGTAGAGAGAGAAGGGTTTCCCTTCTGGATATAGGAGATGGGAAGCTCTGGGACCAGGGTAGAGAGAGAAGGGTTTCTCTTCTAGATATAGGAGATGGGAAGCTCTGGGACCAGGGTAGAGAGAGAAGGGTTTCCCTTCTGGATATAGGAGATGGGAAGCTCTGGGACCAGGGGTAGAGAGAGAAGGGTTTCCCTTCTGGATATAGGAGATGGGAAGCTCTGGGACCAGGGTAGAGAGAGAAGGGTTTCCCTTCTGGATATAGGAGATGGGAAGCTCTGGGACCAGGGTAGAGAGAGAAGGGTTTCCCTTCTGGATATAGGAGATGGGAAGCTCTGGGACCAGGGTAGAGAGAGAGAAGGGTTTCCCTTCTGGATATAGGATATGGGAAGCTCTGGGACCAGGGTAGAGAGAGAAGGGTTTCTCTTCTGGATATGGGTCGTGCATTAAGAGTAGGGGCTTAAAACCTGCCAACAGTTCCAGATAAGGATTCCCTAGAATGAAGGAGAGGACAGTAGTGGAAGGCAGGAGGATAGTGAAAAGGAGAAGGACATTTATTGGAGGGTGAGGAGGATTAGGGGGGGACTATAATAACAATCCCACGGTCCCCTGCACAGAGGATGGCTGGCACCATGTGGAGCTGGACCCTGGACGGACGGACAGACAGACCAGTCACATCACCTCCAGCATGCATCTAAATGAGGCCTTGGGCTTCCAGTAATAACCTTTACTTTGATTTAGGACTGACTGACTAACTTAGTTCAGTCACCACAGGCCCAATGATGAGCTAGTAACTGGAGCAGATAGAGAGATAGAGACAGACAGAGACAGAAAGAGACCGAGATACAAAGAGAAAGAAAGAAAGAAAGAAAGAAAGAAAGAAAGAAAGAAAGAAAGAAAGAAAGAAAGAAAGAAAGAAAGAAAGAAAGAAAGAAAGAGAGCTCTATTTTAAGGCAATGTGATGTTTCAGACTTCACACATGCTGGCAGACACTTGACAAGAACACAGCCTTGAGGAGAACACAGCCTTGAGGAGAACACAGCCTTGAGGAGAACACAGCCTTGAGGAGAACACAGCCTTGAGGAGAACACAGCCTTGAGGAGAACACAGCCTTGAGGAGAACACAGCAAAGAAAATCCTATTTTTTTTGTGTGACTACCGACTAGCAGCCTTGGTGAATTCACTTAAATATCAAAACTCGAAAGAGAGACGGAGAAAGAGAGAGAAAGAGAATGAAAGAGAGAGAAAACAGAGAATGAAAGAGAGAGAGAAAACAGAGAATGAAAGAGAGAGAGAGAAAACAGAGAATGAAAGAGAGAGAAAGAAAACAGAGAATGAAAGAGAGAGAAAGAAAGTGAGAGAGAAAACAGAGAATGAAAGAGAGAAAACAGAGAATGAAAGAGAGCAGGAAGAACTGAATGACTTGTTCCAAGCAGGGACCTTATTACTGCAGCGTGATCAAAAGGAGAGCTGGGTTGCCAGACGTGGAGCCTCTAATCCCTCAAAACAATGTTGAAATTGTCTGTGGCTGTGACTCAAATTAAAAAAGCCTCAAAGATTCTCCTTGCATTTAAATCCATCACCCATTCATTGATTTATTTACTTTACAATTCCAGGCCGGTGAGCATCCATCCTGAAGACAGCACACGTTGAAAGCACTGTCAATAAGGATGACCCACCTTCTCCTCCCAAATTATTTGGTTCCCTCCTACCTTCAGATAAATAACGTTACATCCTTATGGGGCAATCACTACTTCCTGTACATGACTGTCTTGTTCAACCACAGCATGTTGAAGAAGGGCTGGAGGGAGTGAGGATACTGTTCTGTGTGTTTGTGTTAGGGTGGAGGGGGTGAGGATACTGTTCTGTGTGTTTGTGTTAGGGTGGAGGGGTGGTGAGGATACTGTTCTGTGTGTTTGTGTTAGGGTGGAGGGGGAGGTGAGGATACTGTTCTGTGTGTTTGTGTTAGGGTGGAAGGGGTGAGGATACTGTTCTGTGTGTTTGTGTTAGGGTGGAGGGGTGGTGAGGACACTGTTCTGTGTGTTTGTGTTAGGGTGGAGAGGGTGAGGATACTGTTCTGTGTGTTTGTGTTAGGGTGGAGGGGGTGAGGATACTGTTCTGTGTGTTTGTGTTAGGGTGGAGGGGTGAGGATACTGTTCTGTGTGTTTGTGTTAGGGTGGAGGGGGTGAGGATACTGTTCTGTGTGTTTGTGTTAGGGTGGAGGGTGGTGAGGATACTGTTCTGTGTGTTTGTGTTAGGGTGGAGGGGTGGTGAGGACACTGTTCTGTGTGTTTGTGTTAGGGTGGAGGGGTGGTGAGGATACTGTTCTGTGTGTTTGTGTTAGGGTGGAGGGGGGGTGAGGATACTGTTCTGTGTGTTTGTGTTAGGGTGGAGGGGTGGTGGGATACTGTTCTGTGTGTTTGTGTTAGGGTGGAGGGAGTAAGGATACTGTTCTGTGTGTTTGTGTTAGGGTGGAGGGGGTAAGGATACTGTTCTGTGTGTTTGTGTTAGGGTGGAGGGGTGGTGAGGATACTGTTCTGTGTGTTTGTGTTAGGGTGGAGGGGGTGAGGATACTGTTCTGTGTGTTTGTGTTAGGGTGGAGGGGTGGTGAGGATACTGTTCTGTGTGTTTGTGTTAGGGTGGAGGGGAGGTGAGGATACTGTTCTGTGTGTTTGTGTTAGGGTGGAGGGGTGGTGAGGATACTGTTCTGTGTGTTAGGGTGGAGGGGGAGGTGAGGATACTGTTCTGTGTGTTAGGGTGGAGGGGGAGGTGAGGATACTGTTCTGTGTGTTTGTGTTAGGGTGGAGGGGTGGTGAGGATACTGTTCTGTGTGTTTGTGTTAGGGTGGAGGGGTGGTGAGGATACTGTTCTGTGTGTTTGTGTTAGGGTGGAGGGGTGGTGAGGATACTGTTCTGTGTGTTTGTGTTAGGGTGGAGGGGAGGTGAGGATACTGTTCTGTGTGTTTGTGTTAGGTTGGAGGGGTGGTGAGGATACTGTTCTGTGTGTTTGTGTTAGGGTGGAGGGGTGGTGAGGATACTGTTCTGTGTGTTTGTGTTAGGGTGGAGGGGGGTGAGGATACTGTTCTGTGTGTTTGTGTTAGGGTGGAGGGGTGGTGAGGATACTGTTCTGTGTGTTAGGGTGGAGGGGGAGGTGAGGATACTGTTCTGTGTGTTTGTGTTAGGGTGGAGGGGTGGTGAGGATACTGTTCTGTGTGTTTGTGTTAGGGTAGAGGGGGAGGGGAGGATACTGTTCTGTGTGTTTGTGTTAGGGTGGAGGGGGTGAGGATACTGTTCTGTGTGTTTGTGTTAGGGTGGAGAGGGTGAGGATACTGTTCTGTGTGTTTGTGTTAGGGTGGAGGGGGTGAGGATACTGTTCTGTGTGTTTGTGTTAGGGTGGAGGGGGTGAGGATACTGTTCTGTGTGTTTGTGTTAGGGTGGAGGGGTGGTGAGGATACTGTTCTGTGTGTTTGTGTTAGGGTGGAGGGGGTGGTGAGGATACTGTTCTGTGTGTTTGTGTTAGGGTGGAGGGGGTGAGGATACTGTTCTGTGTGTTTGTGTTAGGGTGGAGGGGGTGAGGATACTGTTCTGTGTGTTTGTGTTAGGGTGGAGGGGTGAGGATACTGTTCTGTGTGTTTGTGTTAGGGTGGAGGGGTGGTGAGGATACTGTTCTGTGTGTTTGTGTTAGGGTGGAGGGGGAGGTGAGGATACTGTTCTGTGTGTTTGTGTTAGGGTGGAGGGGGAGGTGAGGATACTGTTCTGTGTGTTTGTGTTAGGGTGGAGGGAGTGAGGATACTGTTCTGTGTGTTTGTGTTAGGGTGGAGGGGTGGTGGGATACTGTTCTGTGTGTTTGTGTTAGGGTGGAGGGAGTGAGGATACTGTTCTGTGTGTTTGTGTTAGGGTGGAGGGAGTGAGGATACTGTTCTGTGTGTTAGGGTGGAGGGGTGGTGAGGATACTGTTCTGTGTGTTTGTGTTAGGGTGGAGGGAGTGAGGATACTGTTCTGTGTGTTTGTGTTAGGGTGGAGGGGGTGAGGATACTGTTCTGTGTGTTTGTGTTAGGGTGGAGGGGTGGTGAGGATACTGTTCTGTGTGTTAGGGTGGAGGGGGAGGTGAGGATACTGTTCTGTGTGTTTGTGTTAGGGTGGAGGGGTGGTGAGGATACTGTTCTGTGTGTTTGTGTTAGGGTGGAGGGGTGGTGAGGATACTGTTCTGTGTGTTTGTGTTAGGGTAGAGGGGGAGGTGAGGATACTGTTCTGTGTGTTTGTGTTAGGGTGGAGGGGGTGAGGATACTGTTCTGTGTGTTTGTGTTAGGGTGGAGGGGGTGAGGATACTGTTCTGTGTGTTTGTGTTAGGGTGGAGGGGTGGTGAGGATACTGTTCTGTGTGTTTGTGTTAGGGTGGAGGGGTGGTGAGGACACTGTTCTGTGTGTTTGTGTTAGGGTGGAGGGGGAGGTGAGGATACTGTTCTGTGTGTTAGGGTGGAGGGAGTGAGGATACTGTTCTGTGTGTTTGTGTTAGGGTGGAGGGGTGGTGAGGATACTGTTCTGTGTGTTAGGGTTGAGGGGGTGAGGATACTGTTCTGTGTGTTTGTGTTAGGGTGGAGGGGTGGTGAGGACACTGTTCTGTGTGTTTGTGTTAGGTTGGAGGGGTGGTGAGGATACTGTTCTGTGTGTTTGTGTTAGGGTGGAGGGGTGGTGAGGATACTGTTCTGTGTGTTTGTGTTAGGGTGGAGGGGGGGTGAGGATACTGTTCTGTGTGTTTGTGTTAGGGTGGAGGGGTGGTGAGGATACTGTTCTGTGTGTTAGGGTGGAGGGGAGGTGAGGATACTGTTCTGTGTGTTTGTGTTAGGGTGGAGGGGTGGTGAGGATACTGTTCTGTGTGTTTGTGTTAGGGTAGAGGGGGAGGAGGATACTGTTCTGTGTGTTTGTGTTAGGGTGGAGGGGGTGAGGATACTGTTCTGTGTGTTTGTGTTAGGGTGGAGAGGGTGAGGATACTGTTCTGTGTGTTTGTGTTAGGGTGGAGGGGTGAGGATACTGTTCTGTGTGTTTGTGTTAGGGTGGAGGGGGTGAGGATACTGTTCTGTGTGTTTGTGTTAGGGTGGAGGGGTGGTGAGGATACTGTTCTGTGTGTTTGTGTTAGGGTGGAGGGGGTGGTGAGGATACTGTTCTGTGTGTTTGTGTTAGGGTGGAGGGGGTGAGGATACTGTTCTGTGTGTTTGTGTTAGGGTGGAGGGGTGAGGATACTGTTCTGTGTGTTTGTGTTAGGGTGGAGGGGTGGTGAGGATACTGTTCTGTGTGTTTGTGTTTGGGTGGTGGGGGTGGTGAGGATACTGTTCTGTGTGTTTGTGTTAGGGTGGAGGGGGAGGTGAGGATACTGTTCTGTGTGTTTGTGTTAGGGTGGAGGGAGTGAGGATACTGTTCTGTGTGTTTGTGTTAGGGTGGAGGGGAGTGAGGATACTGTTCTGTGTGTTTGTGTTAGGGTGGAGGAGTGAGGATACTGTTCTGTGTGTTAGGGTGGAGGGGTGGTGAGGATACTGTTCTGTGTGTTTGTGTTAGGGTGGAGGGAGTGAGGATACTGTTCTGTGTGTTTGTGTTAGGGTGGAGGGGGTGAGGATACTGTTCTGTGTGTTTGTGTTAGGGTGGAGGGGTGGTGAGGATACTGTTCTGTGTGTTAGGGTGGAGGGGGAGGTGAGGATACTGTTCTGTGTGTTTGTGTTAGGGTGGAGGGGTGGTGAGGATACTGTTCTGTGTGTTTGTGTTAGGGTGGAGGGGTGGTGAGGATACTGTTCTGTGTGTTTGTGTTAGGGTAGAGGGGAGGTGAGGATACTGTTCTGTGTGTTTGTGTTAGGGTGGAGGGGGTGAGGATACTGTTCTGTGTGTTTGTGTTAGGGTGGAGGGGTGGTGAGGATACTGTTCTGTGTGTTTGTGTTAGGGTGGAGGGGTGGTGAGGACACTGTTCTGTGTGTTTGTGTTAGGGTGGAGGGGTGGTGAGGACACTGTTCTGTGTGTTTGTGTTAGGGTGGAGGGGTGGTGAGGACACTGTTCTGTGTGTTTGTGTTAGGGTGGAGGGGTGGTGAGGATACTGTTCTGTGTGTTTGTGTTAGGGTGGAGGGGTGGTGAGGACACTGTTCTGTGTGTTTGTGTTAGGGTGGAGGGGGAGGTGAGGATACTGTTCTGTGTGTTAGGGTGGAGGGAGTGAGGATACTGTTCTGTGTGTTTGTGTTAGGGTGGAGGGGTGGTGAGGATACTGTTCTGTGTGTTAGGGTTGAGGGGGTGAGGATACTGTTCTGTGTGTTTGTGTTAGGGTGGAGGGGTGGTGAGGACACTGTTCTGTGTGTTTGTGTTAGGGTGGAGGGGGTGAGGATACTGTTCTGTGTGTTTGTGTTAGGGTGGAGGGGTGGTGAGGATACTGTTCTGTGTGTTAGGGTGGAGGGGTGAGGATACTGTTCTGTGTGTTTGTGTTAGGGTGGAGGGTGGTGAGGATACTGTTCTGTGTGTTTGTGTTAGGGTGGAGGGAGTGAGGACACTGTTCTGTGTGTTTGTGTTAGGGTGGAGGGAGGGATGAGGATACTGTTCTGTGTGTTTGTGTTAGGGTGGAGGGGTGGTGAGGATACTGTTCTGTGTGTTTGTGTTGGGGTGGAGGGGTGGTGAGGACACTGTTCTGTGTGTTTGTGTTAGGGTGGAGGGGAGGTGAGGATACTGTTCTGTGTGTTTGTGTTAGGGTGGAGGGGTGAGGATACTGTTCTGTGTGTTTGCGTTAGGGTGGAGGGGTGAGGATACTGTTCTGTGTGTTTGCGTTAGGGTGGAGGGGGTGAGGATACTGTTCTGTGTGTTTGTGTTAGGGTGGAGGGGAGGTGAGGATACTGTTCTGTGTGTTTGTGTTAGGGTGGAGGGGGTGAGGATACTGTTCTGTGTGTTTGCGTTAGGGTGGAGGGGGTGAGGATACTGTTCTGTGTGTTTGCGTTAGGGTGGAGGGGGTGAGGATACTGTTCTGTGTGTTTGTGTTAGGGTGGAGGGGAGGATACTGTTCTGTGTGTTTGTGTTAGGGTGGAGGGAGGTGAGGATACTGTTCTGTGTGTTTGTGTTAGGGTGGAGGGGTGGTGAGGATACTGTTCTGTGTGTTTGTGTTAGGGTGGAGGGAGGTGAGGATACTGTTCTGTGTGTTTGTGTTAGGGTGGAGGGTGGTGAGGATACTGTTCTGTGTGTTTGTGTTAGGGTGGAGGGAGGTGAGGATACTGTTCTGTGTGTTTTTGTTAGGGTGGAGGGGTGGTGAGGATACTGTTCTGTGTGTTTGTGTTAGGGTGGAGGGGTGGTGAGGATACTGTTCTGTGTGTTTGTGTTAGGGTGGAGGGGAGGTGAGGATACTGTTCTGTGTGTTTGTGTTAGGGTGGAGGGGTGGTGAGGATACTGTTCTGTGTGTTTGTGTTAGGGTGGAGGGGTGGTGAGGATACTGTTCTGTGTGTTTGTGTTAGGGTGGAGTGAGAGAGTGAGGATACTGTTCTGTGCGTTTGTGTTAGGGTGGAGGGATGGTGAGGATACTGTTCTGTGCGTTTGTGTTAGGGTGGAGGGGTGGTGAGGATACTGTTCTGTGTGTTTGTGTTAGGGTGGAGTGAGAGAGTGAGGACACTGTTCTGTGTGTTTGTGTTAGGGTGAAGGGGGTGAGGATACTGTTCTGTGTGTTTGTGTTAGGGTGGAGGGGTGGTGAGGATACTGTTCTGTGTGTTTGTGTTAGGGTGGAGGGGTGGTGAGGATACTGTTCTGTGTGTTAGGGTGGAGGGGGAGGTGAGGATACTGTTCTGTGTGTTTGTGTTAGGGTGGAGGGGTGGTGAGGATACTGTTCTGTGTGTTTGTGTTAGGGTAGAGTGGGAGGTGAGGAGACTGTTCTGTGTGTTTGTGTTAGGGTGGAGGGGTGGTGAGGAAACTGTTCTGTGTGTTTGTGTTAGGGTGGAGGGGAGGATACTGTTCTGTGTGTTTGTGTTAGGGTGGAGGTGGTGAGGATACTGTTCTGTGTGTTTGTGTTAGGGTGGAGGGGTGGTGAGGATACTGTTCTGTGTGTTTGTGTTAGGGTGGAGGGGTGGTGAGGATACTGTTCTGTGTGTTTGTGTTAGGGTGGAGGGGAGGTGAGGATACTGTTCTGTGTGTTTGTGTTAGGGTGGAGGGGTGGTGAGGATACTGTTCTGTGTGTTTGTGTTAGGGTGGAGGAGGTGAGGATACTGTTCTGTGTGTTTGTGTTAGGGTGGAGGGAGTGAGGATACTGTTCTGTGTGTTTGTGTTAGGGTGGAGGGAGGGGATGAGGATACTGTTCTGTGTGTTTGTGTTAGGGTGGAGGGGTGGTGAGGATACTGTTCTGTGTGTTAGGGTGGAGGGAGTGAGGATACTGTTCTGTGTGTTTGTGTTAGGGTGGAGGGGTGGTGAGGATACTGTTCTGTGTGTTTGTGTTAGGGTGGAGGGAGTGAGGACACTGTTCTGTGTGTTTGTGTTAGGGTGGAGGGGTGGTGAGGATACTGTTCTGTGTGTTTGTGTTAGGGTGGAGGGAGGGGATGAGGATACTGTTCTGTGTGTTTGTGTTAGGGTGGAGGGGTGGTGAGGATACTGTTCTGTGTGTTTGTGTTGGGGTGGAGGGGTGGTGAGGACACTGTTCTGTGTGTTTGTGTTAGGGTGGAGGGGGAGGTGAGGATACCGTTCAGGGTGTGTTTGTGTTAGGGTGGAGTGAGAGAGTGAGGATACTGTTCTGTGCGTTTGTGTTAGGGTGGAGGGGTGGTGAGGATACTGTTCTGTGTGTTTGTGTTAGGGTGGAGGAGGTGAGGATACTGTTCTGTGCGTTTGTGTTAGGGTGGAGGGGTGGTGAGGACACTGTTCTGTGCGTTTGTGTTAGGGTGGAGGGGTGGTGAGGATACTGTTCTGTGCGTTTGTGTTAGGGTGGAGGGTGGTGAGGATACTGTTCTGTGTGTTTGTGTTAGGGTGGAGTGAGAGAGGTGAGGATACTGTTCTGTGTGTTTGTGTTAGGGTGGAGTGAGAGAGTGAGGACACTGTTCTGTGTGTTTGTGTTAGGGTGGAGGGGTGGTGAGGATACTGTTCTGTGTGTTTGTGTTAGGGTGAAGGGGGTGAGGATACTGTTCTGTGTGTTTGTGTTAGGGTGGAGGGGTGGTGAGGATACTGTTCTGTGTGTTTGTGTTAGGGTGGAGGTGTGGTGAGGATACTGTTCTGTGTGTTTGTGTTAGGGTGGAGGGGTGGTGAGGATACTGTTCTGTGTGTTTGTGTTAGGGTGGAGGGGTGGTGAGGATACTGTTCTGTGTGTTTGTGTTAGGGTAGAGTGGGAGGTGAGGATACTGTTCTGTGTGTTTGTGTTAGGGTGGAGGGGGTGAGGATACTGTTCTGTGTGTTTGTGTTAGGGTGGAGGGGGTGAGGATACTGTTCTGTGTGTTTGTGTTAGGGTGGAGGGGTGGTGAGGACACTGTTCTGTGTGTTAGGGTGGAGGGGGTGAGGATACTGTTCTGTGTGTTTGTGTTAGGGTGGAGGGGAGGTGAGGATACTGTTCTGTGTGTTTGTGTTAGGGTGGAGGGGTGGTGAGGATACTGTTCTGTGTGTTAGGGTGGAGGGGTAAGGATACTGTTCTGTGTGTTTGTGTTAGGGTGGAGGGGTGGTGAGGATACTGTTCTGTGTGTTTGTGTTAGGGTGGAGGGGTGGTGAGGATACTGTTCTGTGTGTTTGTGTTGGGGTGGAGGGGTGGTGAGGATACTGTTCTGTGTGTTTGTGTTAGGGTGGAGGGGAGGTGAGGATACCGTTCTGTGTGTTAGGGTGGAGGGGGGGTGAGGATACTGTTCTGTGTGTTTGTGTTAGGGTGGAGGGGTGGTGAGGATACTGTTCTGTGTGTTTGTGTTAGGGTGGAGGGGGAGGTGAGGATACCGTTCTGTGTGTTTGTGTTAGGGTGGAGGGGGAGGGGAGGATACTGTTCTGTGTGTTTGTGTTAGGGTGGAGGGGTGAGGATACTGTTCTGTGTGTTTGTGTTAGGGTGGAGGGGTGGTGAGGATACTGTTCTGTGTGTTTGTGTTAGGGTGGAGTGAGGGAGTGAGGATACTGTTCTGTGTGTTTGTGTTAGGGTGGAGGGTGGTGAGGACACTGTTCTGTGTGTTTGTGTTAGGGTGGAGGGGGGTGAGGATACTGTTCTGTGTGTTTGTGTTAGGGTGGAGGGTGGTGAGGATACTGTTCTGTGTGTTTGTGTTAGGGTGGAGGGAGGTGAGGATACTGTTCTGTGTGTTTGTGTTAGGGTGGAGGGGTGGTGAGGATACAGTTCTGTGTGTTTGTGTTAGGGTGGAGGGGTGAGGATACTGTTCTGTGTGTTTGTGTTAGGGTGGAGTGAGGGAGTGAGGATACTGTTCTGTGTGTTTGTGTTAGGGTGGAGGGGTGATGATACTGTTCTGTGTTTGTGTTAGGGTGGAGGGGTGGTGAGGATACTGTTCTGTGTGTTTGTGTTAGGGTGGAGGGGGTGAGGATACTGTTCTGTGTGTTTGTGTTAGGGTGGAGTGAGGGAGTGAGGATACTGTTCTGTGTGTTTGTGTTAGGGTGGAGGGGGATGAGGATACTGTTCTGTGTGTTTGTGTTAGGGTGGAGGGGTGGTGAGGAAACTGTTCTGTGTGTTTGTGTTAGGGTGGAGGGGTGGTGAGGATACTGTTCTGTGTGTTTGTGTTAGGGTGGAGGGGAGGTGAGGATACTGTTCTGTGTGTTTGTGTTAGGGTGGAGGGGTGGTGAGGAAACTGTTCTGTGTGTTTGTGTTAGGGTGGAGGGGTGGTGAGGATACTGTTCTGTGTGTTTGTGTTAGGGTGGAGGGAGTGAGGATACTGTTCTGTGTGTTTGTGTTAGGGTGGAGGGGTGGTGAGGATACTGTTCTGTGTGTTTGTGTTAGGGTGGAGGGGTGGTGAGGATACTGTTCTGTGTGTTTGTGTTAGGGTGGAGGGGTGGTGAGGATACTGTTCTGTGTGTTTGTGTTAGGGTGGAGGGTGGTGAGGATACTGTTCTGTGTGTTTGTGTTAGGGTGGAGGGGAGGTGAGGATACTGTTCTGTGTGTTTGTGTTAGGGTGGAGGGGGTGAGGATACTGTTCTGTGTGTTTGTGTTAGGGTTGAGGGGGTGAGGATACTGTTCTGTGTGTTTGTGTTAGGGTGGAGGGGAGGATACTGTTCTGTGTGTTTGTGTTAGGGTGGAGGGAGGATACTGTTCTGTGTGTTTGTGTTAGGGTGGAGGGGTGGTGAGGATACTGTTCTGTGTGTTTGTGTTAGGGTGGAGTGGGGGAGTGAGGATACTGTTCTGTGTGTTTGTGTTAGGGTTGAGGGGGTGAGGATACTGTTCTGTGTGTTTGTGTTAGGGTGGAGGGGGTGAGGATACTGTTCTGTGCGTTTGTGTTAGGGTGGAGGGATGGTGAGGATACTGTTCTGTGCGTTTGTGTTAGGGTGGAGGGGTGGTGAGGATACTGTTCTGTGTGTTTGTGTTAGGGTGGAGTGAGAGAGTGAGGATACTGTTCTGTGTGTTTGTGTTAGGGTGGAGTGAGAGAGTGAGGATACTGTTCTGTGCGTTTGTGTTAGGGTGGAGGGGAGGTGAAGATACTGTTCTGTGCGTTTGTGTTAGGGTGGAGGGGTGGTGAGGATACTGTTCTGTGTGTTTGTGTTAGGGTGGAGTGAGAGAGTGAGGATACTGTTCTGTGTGTTTGTGTTAGGGTGGAGGGGTGGTGAGGATACTGTTCTGTGTGTTTGTGTGTGACCTGGTGAAGTCCTCCTCGTCCTCTCTCTTCTGTCGGAGCTGTCTGGGCTGGGCCATGTTAGCCCAGTTGGGCAGAGACTGGAGCAGTCGGCTGATGTCCTCGTCCTTAGACCACGACGCACTGATGGTCAGCTTCTCCTCACACTGGACTATGCCCCTGGGACACACAGGACAGAGAGAGATCATCAACTGTATAGTACAGACAGACAGCATAGCATGAGGGTGGATGGAGACAGATTGCCTGCATGAGGATAACTGCTTAGCTGGATCATCCACAGAACCACCCATCAACACAGCAGGCAGCTGAGGCACAGTGTTTCCACACCCATAGAGGAAGTAACACCTAGTCAGGTGAGAGGAGAGGTAGAGGGGTAGAGGAGAGGTAGAAGATGGAGGGGTAGAGGATGGAGGGGTAGAGGATGGAGGGGTAGAGGAGAGGTAGAGGATGGAGGGGTAGAGGAGAGGTAGAGGATGTAAGAGTAGAGGATGGAGGAGTAGAGGAGAGGTAGAAGATGGAGAGGTAGAGGGTGGAGAGGTAGAGGGTGGAGGGGTAGAGGAGAGGTAGAGGATGGAGGGGAAGAGGATGGAGGGGTAGAGGAGAGGTAGAGGATGGAGGGGTAGAGGAGGAGGTAGAGGATGGAGGGGTAGAGGATGGAGGGGTAGAGGAGAGGTAGAGGGTGGAGGGGTAGAGGAGAGGTAGAGAATGGAGGGGTAGAGGATGGAGGGGTAGAGGAGAGGTAGAGGGTGGAGGGGTAGAGGAGAGGTAGAGAATGGAGGGGTAGAGGATGGAGGGGTAGAGGATGGATGAGTAGAGGATGGAGGGGTAGAGGAGAGGTAGAGGATGGAGGGGTAGAGGATGGAGGAGTAGAGGATGGAGAGGTAGAGGAGGAGGTAGAGGATGGAGGGGTAGAGGATGGAGGAGTAGAGGATGGAGAGGTAGAGGATGGAGGAGTAGAGGATGGAGGAGTAGAGGATGGAGAGGTAGAGGATGGAGGAGTAGAGGATGGAGGAGTAGAGGATGGAGAGGAAGAGGATGGAGGAAGGAGGATGGAGAGGAAGAGGATGGAGGAGTAGAGGATGGAGAGGTAGAGGATGGAGGGGTAGAGGATGGAGAGGAAGAGGATGGAGAGGTAGAGGATGGAGGAGTAGAGGATGGTGGAGTAGAGGATGGAGGAGTAGAGGATGGAGGAGTAGAGGATGGAGGAGTAGAGGATGGAGGGGTAGATGATGGAGGAGTAGAGGATGGAGGGGTAGAGGATGGAGAGGTAGAGGATGGAGGGGTAGAGGATGGAGGAGTAGAGGATGGAGAGGTAGAGGATGGAGAGGAAGAGGATGGAGGAGTAGAGGATGGAGGGGTAGAGGATGGAGGGGTAGAGGATGGAGAGGTAGAGGATGGAGGGGTAGAGGATGGAGGAGTAGAGGATGGAGGAGTAGAGGATGGAGGAGTAGAGGATGGAGGAGTAGAGGATGGAGGTGTAGAGGATGGAGAGGTAGAGGATGGAGGGGTAGAGGATGGAGGAGTAGAGGATGGAGGAGTAGAGGATGGAGGTGTAGAGGATGGAGGAGTAGAGGATGGAGGTATAGAGGATGGAGGTGTAGAGGATGGAGAGGTAGAGGATGGAGGAGTAGAGGGGAGGTAGAGGATGGAGGTGTAGAGGATGGAGGAGTATAGGAGAGGTAGAGGATGGAGAGGTAGAGGATGGAGGTGTAGAGGATGGAGGAGTATAGGAGAGGTAGAGGATGGAGAGGTAGAGGATGGAGGGGTAGAGGATGGAGGGGTAGAGGATGGAGGAGTGTAGGAGATGTAGAGGATGGAGGAGTATAGGAGAGGTAGAGGATGGAGGTGTAGAGGATGGAGGTGTAGAGGATGGAGGTATAGAGGATGGAGAGGTAGAGGATGGAGAGGTAGAGGATGGAGGGGTAGAGGATGGAGAGTTTGAGGATGGAGGTGTAGAGGATGGAGAGGTAGAGGATGGAGGGGTAGAGGATGGAGGTGTAGAGGATGGAGAGGTAGAGGATGGAGGGATAGAGGATGGAGGTGTAGAGGATGGAGAGGTAGAGGATGGAGGGATAGAGGATGGAGAGGTAGAGGATGGAGGAGTAGAGGATGGAGGGGTAGAGGATGGAGGTGTAGAGGATGGAGAGGTAGAGGATGGAGAGGTAGAGGATGGAGGTGTAGAGGATGGAGAGGTAGAGGATGGAGAGGTAGAGGATGGAGGGATAGAGGATGGAGAGGTAGAGGATGGAGGAGTAGAGGATGGAGGGGTAGAGGATGGAGGGGTAGAGGATGGAGAGGTAGAGGATGGAGGTGTAGAGGATGGAGAGGTAGAGGATGGAGAGGTAGAGGATGGAGGTGTAGAGGATGGAGGTGTAGAGGATGGAGGTGTAGAGGATGGAGAGGTAGAGGATGGAGGGATAGAGGATGGAGAGGTAGAGGATGGAGGAGTAGAGGATGGAGGGGTAGAGGATGTAGGTGTAGAGGATGGAGAGGTAGAGGATGGAGGGGTAGAGGATGGAGGTGTAGAGGATGGAGAGGTAGAGGATGGAGAGGTAGAGGATGGAGGTGTAGAGGATGGAGGTGTAGAGGATGGAGAGGTAGAGGATGGAGGTGTAGAGGATGGAGAGGTAGAGGATGGAGGGATAGAGGATGGAGAGGTAGAGGATGGAGGAGTAGAGGATGGAGAGGTAGAGGATGGAGGTGTAGAGGATGGAGGTGTAGAGGATGGAGGTATAGAGGATGGAGGTGTAGAGGATGGAGGTATAGAGGATGGAGGAGTATAGGAGAGGTAGAGGATGGAGGGGTAGAGGATGGAGGGGTAGAGGATGGAGGGGTAGAGGATGGAGGGATAGAGGATGGAGAGGTAGAGGATGGAGGAGTAGAGGATGGAGGGGTAGAGGATGGAGAGGTAGAGGATGGAGGGGTAGAGGATGGAGAGGTAGAGGATGGAGGGATAGAGGATGGAGAGGTAGAGGATGGAGGGGTAGAGGATGGAGAGGTAGAGGATGGAGGTATAGAGGATGGAGGTGTAGAGGATGGAGGTATAGAGGATGGAGGTGTAGAGGATGGAGGTATAGAGGATGGAGGAGTATAGGAGAGGTAGAGGATGGAGGTGTAGAGGATGGAGGTGTTATTGGATGGAGGAGTTGAGGAGGGGTAGAGGATGGAGGGGTAGAGGATGGAGGGGTAGAGGATGGAGGAGTAGAGGGGCGGCAGAGCGCTGTCTCTCCATCTGCACAGAGGTCAGCCTAAACCTAAGCCTGGGGTTCAGCCAGATGAAGACAAACACAGCACAGGTGTGAGGGTGTGTCAGAGAGAGAGCACTGCTGAAGTCCAATATACACTCAGGCAGAACAAACTGACAGTTTGAGTTTCTATACCTTCTAGCAAGGAAGAGAGGAACCACTTTCCTCATGCTGGTCCTGAGTCAGTCTAACTCTTACCTGTATGAGGTGTTGCAGACCTCCTTGTACTCCTTCAGCTGGTCCTGAGTCAGTCTAACTCTTACCTGTATGAGGTGTTGCAGACCTCCTTGTACTCCTTCAGCTGGTCCTGAGTCAGTCTAACTCTTACCTGTATGAGGTGTTGCAGACCTCCTTGTACTCCTTCAGCTGGTCCTGAGTCAGTCTAACTCTTACCTGTATGAGGTGTTGCAGACCTCCTTGTACTCCTTCAGCTGGTCCTGAGTCAGTCTAACTCTTACCTGTATGAGGTGTTGCAGACCTCCTTGTACTCCTTCAGCTGGTCCTGAGTCAGTCTAACTCTTACCTGTATGAGGTGTTGCAGACCTCCTTGTACTCCTTCAGCTGGTCCTGAGTCAGTCTAACTCTTACCTGTATGAGGTGTTGCAGACCTCCTTGTACTCCTTCAGCTGGTCCTGAGTCAGTCTAACTCTTACCTGTATGAGGTGTTGCAGACCTCCTTGTACTCCTTCAGCTTGTCACAGACCATCTCCAGGAACTGGTTGGAGTAGGCACTCAGGTCCTGCATCAGAGTCATCAGGTCCTGGATGGACTTCTCCACTACTACTGTGCTCTGGAGAGGACACACAAATACAGGCTTAATACATTCAGAATTATACATGAAATGTTTCATTTCAGGCAGAACTAATAAAGCTCCTTACATGGAGGTAGAGAATATGTTTCAGCTGTTAATACTTATAGACACGAGTGAAACTATGTTTTGCTCTTTGTTCTCATTATAAAAAAGAACGCAGTTCAAATTATATATCAAATAAAGAAATAAATATGACACATATTGTGGTTTGACAATGTGAAAGAGTCCTAACCTCATCCCACATAACATGTTTCATTTCAACCACAAAACTGTCACTGTCGCCTCAGCTCTGAGCCCAGTGATCCTTGTAATTCAGCCACTCCCTTGTCCTCCCTTAACCAGGAAACATATCACTGAGTCCCAAATGACACCCTATTCCCTATATAGTGCACTACTTTTGACCAGGTCCCAGGGCTCTGGACAAAAGTAGTACACTATATAGGGAATATGGTGCAATTTGGGATGCAGTATCTCCTTACAGCCACTAGAAGGAGAGCAGATGCAGTGTAACACCAGTGTTGAGGAGTGGGTCTGTCAAGTCTCTCCTGTCCGATGTGCAAAGCCGTCAGCAAGCAACCAATCTAATACAATGACTATATTCTCCTGTCAGGGACTGGATGCTGTTGGGAGCTTGTCATTGTCAACGATATACCACCGTGTCAAAGGAGTGGCAGGAGGTGTGTGTGTGTGTGTGTGTGTGTGTGTGTGTGTGTGTGAGAGAGAGAGATCAGGTGAGTGTGTGTGTAGGTGTGTACCTATGCCTACACGCATGACAAGATCCCCAGCGAGCTCTGACAAAACTACAGTCATTACAGGTTAGCCAGAGTAGTGTTACAAATAGCAGGACGGAAGCAGACACTTCAATACACACACACATACACACACCTAACTTGGCACCACTGCCACAGACCTACACTACATGACCAGAAGTATTTGGACCTGGCTCGCAGTCGGCGTTCTAATTCATCCCACAGGTGTTCAATGGGGTTGAGGTCAGGGCTATGTGGAAGCCAGTTAAGTTCTTCCACACCAATCTCGACAAACCATTTCTGGATGGACCTCGCTCCCGTCGAACAGTTCTTGTGTTGACGTTGCATTCAGAGGCAGCTGATCCGTCTGCCGACGTAATAGCACGAGGGGGCCACAACAGACTTTCTTCCGTCGCGACGTCCCTCCAAGGCCCTTCTGTTAGCTTGCTAGCCCCGGCCCGCTAGCTGCCTGAAGCCACTCACTGGACTCCTACGATCACTCGGCTACACATGCCTCTCGCTAACGTCAATATGACTTGTCCATTGCCGTTTTGGTTAGTAATTATTGCCTTATTTCACTGTAGAGCCTCTAGCCCTGCTCAATACGCCTTATTTAACACTTTAGTTCCACCTACCACACATGCGGTGACGTCACCTGGTTTAAATTATATTTCTAGAGACAATATCTCTTTCATCTTCACTCTATGCACAGGTTTACCCTCACTGTATTCACATCCTACCATACCTTTGTCTGTACATTATGCCTTGAATCAACTCTGCCGTGCCCAGAAATCTGCTCCTTTAACACTCTGTTCTGGACGTATTAGATGACCAGTTATTTAGCCGTACCCTTATCCTACTCCTCCTCTGTTCCTCTGGTGATGTGGTGGTTAATCCAGGCCCTGCAGTGCTTAGCTCCACTCCCATTCCCCAGGCGCTATCATTTGTTTTCTTCTGTAACCGTAAAAGCCTTGGTTTCATGCATGTTAACATTAGAAGCCTCCTCCCTAAGTTTGTTTTATTCACTGCCCTAGCACACTCTGCCAACCCTGATGTCCTAGCCGTGTCTGAATCCTGGCTCAGGAAAACCACCAAAAACCCTGAAATGTCCCATCCCTAACTATACCATTTTCCGACAAGATAGAACTGCCAAAGGGGGCGGTGTTGCAATCTACTGCAGAGATAGCCTGCAGTCTTACTATCCAGGTCTGTACCCAAACAATTCGATCTTAAAAATCCACCTTTCCAGAAACAAGTCTCTCACCATTGCCGCTTGTTATTGACCACCCTCTGCCCCCAGCTGTGCCCTGGATACCATATGTGAACTGATTGCCCCCCATCTATCTTCAGAGCTCGTGCTGCTAGGTGACCTAAACTGGGACATGCTTAACACCCCGGCCATCCTACAATCTAAGTTTGATGCCCTCAATCTCTCACAAATGATCAATGAATCCACCAGGTACAACCCCAAATCGGTAAACACGGCACCCTCATAGATATCATCCTAACCAACTTGCCCTCCAAATATACCTCGCTGTTTTCAACCAAGATCTCAGCGATCACTGCCTCATTGCCTGCATCCGTAACGGGTCTGCGGTCAAACGACCACCCCTCATCACTATCAAACGCTCCCTGAAACACTTCAGCGAGCAGGCCTTTCTAATCAACCTGGCCCTGGTATCCTGGAAGGATATTGACCTCATCCCGTCAGTAGAGGATGCCTGGTCATTCTTTAAAAGTGCCTTCTTCACCATCTGAAATAAGCATGTCCCTTTCAAAAAATGTAGAACCAGGAACAGATATAGCCCTTGGTTCTCTCCAGACCTGACTGCCCTTGATCAGCACAAAAACATCCTGTGGCGTTCTGCATTAGCATCGAAAATCCCCTGCGATATGCAACTTTTCAGGGAAATTAGGAACCAATATACACAGGCAGTTAGAAAAGCTAAGGCTAGCTTTTTCAAGCAGAGATTTGCATCCTGTAGCACAAACTCAAAAAAGTTCTGGGACACTGTAAAGTCCATGGAGAATAAGAGCACCTCCTCCCTGCTGCCCACTGCTCTGAGGCTAGGAAACACGGTCACCACTGATAAATCCACTATAATTGAGAATTTCAATAAGCATTTTTCTACGGCTGGCCATGCTTTCCACCTGGCTACCCCTACCCCGGTCAACAGCACTGCACTCCCCACAGCAACTAGCCTAAGCCCCCCCCCCCATTTCTCCTTCACCCAAATCCAGATAGCTGATGTTCTTAAAGAGGTGCCAAACCTGGACCCCTACAAATCAGCCGGGCTAGACAATCTAGACCCTCTCTTTTTATCTGCTGAAATTATTGCAACCCCTATTACTAGCCTGTTCAACCTCTCTTTCGTATCATCTGAGATTCCCAAAGATTGGAAAGCTGCCGCGGTCAACCCCCTCTTCAAAGGGGGAGACACTCTAGACCCAAACTGCTACAGACCTATATCTATCCTACCCTGCCTTTCTAAGGTCTTCGAAAGCCAAGTTAACAAACAGATTACCGACCATTTTGAATCCCACCGTACCTTCTCCCCTATGCAATCTTGTTTCAGAGCTCGTCATGGGTGCACCTCAGCCACGCTCAAGGTCCTAAACGATATCATAACCGCCATCGATAAGAGACAATACTGTGCAGCCGTATTCATCGACCTGGCCAAGGCTTTCGACTCTGTCAATCATCACCGTCTTATCGGCAGACTCAACAGCCTTGGTTTCTCAAATAATTGCCTCGCCTGGTTCACCAACTACTTCTCTGATAGAGTTCAGTGTGTCAAATCGGAGGGCCTGTTGTCCGGACCTCTGGCAGTCTCTATGGGGGTACCACAGCATTCAATTCTCGGGCCGACTCTCTTCTCTGTATACATCAATGATGTCGCTCTTGCTGCTGGTGATTCTCTGATCCACCTCTACGCAGACGACACCATTCTGTATACTTCTGGCCCTTCTTTCTTTGGTGCGAAAAGTGCAAATCAATCCCAGAACAACAGCAAAGGACCTTGTGAAGATGCTGGAGGAAACAGGTACAAAAGTATCTATATCCACAGTAAACCGAGTCCTATATCGACATAACCTGAAAGGCTGCTCAGCAAGGAAGAAGCCTCTGCTCCAAAACCGCCATTAAAAGCCAGACTACGGTTTGCAACTGCACATGGGGACAAAGATCACACTTTTTGTAGAAATGTCCTCTGGTCTGATGAAACAAAAATAGAACTGCAGCAGTATTGGTTAGCAGCGGCAGCTGGCTGTACCAACTCTTACACTGTTGAAGATGCCCAGCTGGCAACAGTGGCAGGGTGTAGTCAGCAGGGACCAGCAGTGGCCTGAACAGGGCAGGTACTGATTAAAGGGACTACTGGCTGGCCCCCTGGTCCCTCTCCCTGCTGGGGGGTAATGATCTGTAGCGCTGCCCATACCCAGAGCTCCACAAGGCTGGTCCCTGTCATGAAACACACACACACACACACACACACACACACACACACACACACACACAGTACAAACACAGAGACTCCAGAACCCCCAGTGAGTGTGTGATGGAGGAAGAGGACTTTCTCTATTTGTCATCACAGAGACGATGGAAGGAGTTGCTGTGAGAGCCAAAGAGATGATGGTCATCCTGCTATTGGGTAAGAACTAAAGCCAACTCCAATGAATCAGCCATACAACTGTTACCTTTCACTATCAAATCACCTTCAGCTGCTAAAAAACTTAAAAGAATGATGAACGATTAAATCTCTCTTTTTTTCTCTCTTTCTTTGGTGTTTAAACACTAAGTCCACTATTCTTTCTCTCTCCTACTATGAGTTAGTGAGGCTGGATATCAGCAGGTCAGGAATGGTAAACAATGGATCCCAGATCTATTACTCCTGGAACAAATGCTCTGGCTCCGCTCGCCTTGTCTAATTCTGCTCATTTAACATAGCCATTCGTCTTAGCAGCAGAAATCATTAAAAAGTAATCAGGGGCCGCGGATTGAGAGAAGGAGAGAGAGAGACGAAGGGCGAGAGAGACAGGGAAAGAGAGAGAGAATTCACAGAGGTCTTGACAACAGTGGGACCTCTCCATCTTATTTAACTGTTACACGAGGAGGAGACGAAATGCATTCTGGGGGCTGGTGAAAGTTCTCCCATGAGACAACTTTATTGACAACTCACTCTCTTTCCACAAACACTCTAGCTTTAAGCAACAGACTCACAGTCACACTCTCTCTAGTACTCCTCTACCAAATGCATTAAAACCAAAGCGCGCGCGCACACACACACACACACACACACACACACACACACACACACACACACACACACACACACACACACACACACACACACACACACACACACACACACACACACACACACACACAGTGAAACATGGCTGACTTGCACTTTGCACTTCTTTTTGTTCTATTTTGTGTCGGAGCCTAGCTGAAAGCAAATTTAATTGAGGCCGGCGATACACAAAATGGGTCTAAAAATTCAGCAATTTACCGGCGTAAATTCCGTCAGAGTGTGAAAGGCCCCATCTCTGAGAGCTAATGATGAAGAGTGCACAGTGAGCACTCAGACTGTCGTGTCATTGGCTGCCGCCGTTAATGCAGTGGTATCGCCATAGAAATGCCTGAGCAGGTGATAATAGCAGTTATTAGAGTTGTAAACACTCCAGAACACAGGCGAGAGCAGGGGAGGTATCCGGCGTAAGTGGCGGGATGTGTCCTTGATGACTTTGAAGCTCTAGTGTACACTAGTCATCTTCCTATAAAGAGACTGATCTAAGGAACAGTTTCTCTCATTCCTCTCACTGATTGTGATGATAGAGGACATATTGAGCATTGTTGGACCTTGAGTGCATCAGGGTGTCCTGAGTGAAATAGCGAAAGGAACTTAAAGCTGCCATGATGCACTCTGGTCAAAAACTGGTTGAATCAACGTTGTTTCAAAGTAATTTCAACCCCAAAAATCTATTTGATGACGTTGAATCAACATGGAAAACAGATTGGATTAGCAAAAAGTCCCAACTTTTAACATAAATCCAATGAAATGGTGACATTTGTTGTTGATTTCACATTGAATTCACGTTAGTTGACAACTTAACCTAATGTAAATCAGAACTAGACGTTGAACTGCTGTCTGCCCAGTGGATGCTCTCTATTGAACGGTCCACTACTAGGCCTTGCCATATTGCTGAAACTGTGGAATTGATCAAATAAAATGGTATTAATGTACACACTGAATTGACATGGAAACTATCCCAAATCTTCTACCCCTGTACTGCTGTCCTGTCTCTGTTACGAACAGATACACACATTCAAGGTCTTGTAGAGGGGTCTGGAGTGGGCTGTAAAGGGGCTCAGTCGTGCCCCTGAAACGGGTCAGGGGGTTTCCCCATTAATCGAGGGGCGGCCCCCATGGATGGAGAGGGCCAGAGCATTTAACCCTGTGCGTTCCGCCACGTCACTCTCATCACTGACCCAAAACCGCTGACTCCTGTGTCGGCTGTGACTCGTGTCACCCCACATTCAAGTCTGGAGGCAGGGTCCTACAAACACAAATAACACGCTCACACACACTGAAGTAGCAGAAGCATGTGAGCCGTCCGGCGTGTGCAGAGGGAGTCTCAGAGGCGTGAGGCCATGCTGACGTTGATGAATGATCTGCCAGACGCTGTCCTACTCATGTGTGACTCCCCTTTACCCCAGTGAGGGAGGGCTGTGTGTTTGGTTATGAAAGGGTAGATTCTCTTTGTTCCAGTGTGTGTGGGGGGGGGGGTGTAAGGTTGTAAAAGAGTTGATTATCTTTCTATGTGTGTTTGTTCCAGTGTGCATGTATGCGTGCGTGCGTGCGTTCACGCAGTAAATTGTAAATAACACATGCAGTAGTTCTGCAAACAAATCTTGGCTGGATGGCATTAGGCATGTTCGGCCCTGCTTCAATCTAAATGGAAATATAAACTTTCTCTCTCTCCCTCCCTCCTGTTTGAGGATTGGTGTTCACTTCACAGGAACGATTCAGTGTTTGTGTCCAAATGGCACCCTAACCCCTACATAGTGCACTACTTTTGACCAGAACCCTATGAGCCCTGGTCAAAAGTAGTGCAATATAATGGGAATAGGGCACCATTTAAGACGTAAACAGTCACATGACAATGAAATGTCACTAAAAAAAGCTTCTTCTCGAGGCCTCTTCATAGAAGAGTGGAAAACACCTATCACAAGCTGTCACCTCCGATCACGTCAAATCAAAGGCCTCTCTGGCGAGTTAAAGTGCAGATCATAGCCAATCAGCACCCGCTGTTAGTGTTTACATCAGTGAATGCATCCAACCAACTACTTCTCTAATGGAATGATGCACAAATTGAGAGCGGAATGTCATAGTTCCTCACAGAGAGATGCTTATTTACAACCTCAGCTCTCTGTAACTGGAAAAAGACCAACATGTATTGTATTCTTATTCACATCCAGTATCATGCATGATGAACTAATGAAAGGGTTTGGATAATGTATGGATCAAGCCGACAGCATGTACATAGTAGGGTTGAATATTTTCCCGGTATTTTACAAAATGTTCCATCCCAAGAACAAATCACTAGAAGCTGCCGACGGCTTTCACTTCTCTTCACGAACGTTGACTAGTTATTGATCTGAACAAATAACTGCTATAACCTACCACCATCGCACTCTGTTCTTTCAAACTCCCCATGCATTCTATTGGCTGCTGTATTTAACATTCACCTAACAAGAGCAAGCCTGCATCCCTCTTCAAATATTCAATTAGTTTAAGAAATGCTTAAAAAAACATCCATCAAGCAATTCTAGGCTATCTTTTCCTGGGACAGCAAGAGCTAAGGGGCGTTTTATTAAGGAGAGAAGCCAGCGGAGTGCAGGTGCATACTGCCCAAGAGACAAAGGCTGTAAGTTAGAAGCTTACGCATTACCCATCATTCATTAGCTAAATATAAGGCTAATAGTGCATTGCATTAATTACCTGAAAGAGGTAGGCTAACACATTGATATATTGAGATATATACAGTGGCAAGAAATACCTGGATTTCTGCATAAATTGGTCATAAAATTTGATCTGATCTTCATCTAGGTCACAACAACTGACAAACACAGTCTGCTTAAACTAATAACACACACACACAATAATACGTTTTCATGTCTTTATTGAACACACCGTGTAAACATTCACAGTGCAGGGTGGGAAAAGTATGTGAACCCTTAGCTTTAATAACAGGTTGACCCTCCTTTGGCAGCAATAACCTCAACCAAACGTTTTCTGTAGTTGCGGATCAGACCTGCACTACGGTCAGGAGGAATTCTGGACCATTCCTCTTTACAAAACTGTTTCAGTTCAGCAATATTCTTGGGACGTCTGGTGTGAACCACTCGAGGTCATGCCACAGCCTCTCAATCAGGTTGAGGTCATGCCACAGCCTCTCAATCAGGTTGAGGTTATGACACAGCCTCTCAAATCAGGCTGAGGTCATGCCACAGCATCTCAAATCAGGTTGAGGTCATGCCACAGCATCTCAATCAGGTTGAGGTCATGCCACAGCATCTCAATCAGGTTGAGGTCATGCCACAGCATCTCAATCAGGTTGAGGTCATGCCACAGCATCTCAATCAGGTTGAGGTCATGCCACAGCATCTCAATCAGGTTGAGGTCATGCCACAGCATCTCAATCAGGTTGAGGTCATGCCACAGCATCTCAATCAGGTTGAGGTCATGCCACAGCATCTCAAATCAGGTTGAGGTTATGCCACAGCATCTCAAATCAGGTTGAAGTCATGCCACAGCATCTCAAATCAGGTTGAGGTTATGCCACAGCATCTCAAATCAGGTTGAAGTCATGCCACAGCATCTCAAATCAGGTTGAAGTCATGCCACAGCATCTCAAATCAGGTTGAAGTCATGCCAGAGCATCTCAATCAGGTTGAGGTCATGCCACAGCATCTCAATCAGGTTGAGGTCTGGAGTGGCCCAGTCAGTCCTGAAGATTCTGTTGAAGCCATTCTGTTGTTGATTTACTCCTGTGTTTTGGGTCGTAGTACTGTTGCATCACCCAACTTCTGTTGAGCTTGATTTCAATTTGCTTCGTCATAATAGGCTATTGGGTGTAGATTGAAGAGGAGAAAAAAACTATTCAATCATTTTAGAATAAGGCTGTAACGTAACAAAATGTGGAAAAAGTCAAAGGGCCTGAATAATTTCTGATTGCACTGTATGGGTGTGTGTATATGTACTACCGTTCAAAAGCTTGGGGTCACTTGGAAAAGTCCTTGTTGTTGAAAGAAAAGCATATTTTTTGTCCATTACAATAACATCAAATTGATCAGAAATACAGTGTAAACATTGCTAATGTTGTAAATGACTATTGTAGCTGGAAACGGTAGATTTTTATGGAATATCTACATAGGCCCATTATCAGCAACCATCCCTCCTGTGTTCCAATGGCACGTTGTTAGCTAATCCAAGTTTATCATTTTAAAATGCTAATTGATCATTAGAAAACCCTTTTGCAATTATGTTAGCACAGCTGAAAACTGTTGTTCTAATTAGGTTTGGAGCTTGGAGCGAGCAGTCGCACTACTCTTCGCTCCACAGGTAATATTACACTTCACTACATTACAACGGCTTGATTTGTTTGATCTGAGCAATTCTTCTTAGCTAGCTACATAGCCGTCTTTGTATCAAAGATAATTGTGTGGTTTTAGAGTAATTGAGTAATTATCGAGGCTAGCTATCTTCGTCCTCCTAACGTAGTCAACACTCCTAGCTGCTAGCTAGCTTGTCATCACTGCTAGCTAGCCAACTTCTACCGACTAGCAGCACTGTAGAAACTATTACATTACAACGTAACGACTTGATTAGTGTGGTGTTAGTGTTAGTTAGCCAGCTACATAGTTGTCTTTGCTGTCTCTGTATCTAAGATACTTGTGTAGTTTGAGTAATTATCGAGGTGAGCTAGCCAGCCGCGACGCAGCGCCAGACTTAGTCAACACACCTAGTCATCATTAACCCACTGCTAGCTAGCCAACCGTTACCGACTAGTAGCGCTGTAGATACTAATACTTTACAACGGAACGATTTGACTAGTGTATTGTTAGCTAGCTAGCTACTTAGTTGTCTTTGTCATAGCTCGATAATTGTGTAGTTTAGTAATTACCGAGGTTAGCTAGCCAGCCATCGAGGTAATTTCCGTCCCCCGCAACGCCATTTTTCCTAACCCAGCCAACTATTACCGACGAGCAGCATTGTAGAAACTAAATACATACAAGGAACGTCTTGATTAGTGTTATGTTAGCTAGCTAGCTACAAAGTTGCTTTGTATCATGACAAGGTGTAGTACTGAAACTATCGAGGTTACCTAGCCAGCTACACGTTCAAAGTCAACAACGCAGCCACTGCTAGCTAGCCTACTCCACCAGCCAGCAGTACTGTATCATTTTAGTCAATAAGATTTTTGCAATGTAAGCTTAACTTTCTGAACATTCGAGACGTGTAGTCCACTTGTCAGTCCAATCTCCTTTGCATTAGCGTAGCCTCTTCTGTAGCTTGTCTACTATGTGTCTGTCTATCCCTGTTCTCTCCCCTCTGCACAGGCCATACAAACGCTCCACACCGCGTGGCCGCTGCCACTCTAACCTGGTGGTCCCAGCGTGCACGACCCACGTGGAGTTCCAGGTCTCCGGCAGCCTCTGGAACTGCCGGTCTGCGGCCAACAAGGCTGAGTTCATCTCAGCCTATGCTACCCTCCAGTCCCTAGACTTCCTGGCGCTGACGGAAACATGGATTACCACAGATAACACTGCTACTCCTACTGCTCTCTCCTTGTCTGACTACGTGTTCTCGCATACCCCTAGAGCATCGAGCCAGCGGGGTGGTGGCACTGGAATCCTCATCTCTCCCAAGTGGACATTCTCTCTTTCTCCCCTGACCCATCTGTCTATCTCCTCATTTGAATTCCATGCTGTCACAGTTACCAGCCCTTTCAAGCTTAACATCCTTATCATTTATCGCCCTCCAGGTACCCTTGGAGAGTTCATCAATGAGCTTGACGCCTTGATAAGTTCCTTTCCTGAGGATGGCTCACCTCTCACAGTTCTGGGTGACTTTAACCTCCCCACGTCTACCTTCGACTCATTCCTCTCTGCCTCCTTCTTTACACTCCTCTCCTCTTTTGACCTCACCCTCCCCCCCTACTCACAAGGCAGGCAATACGCTTGACCTCATCTTTACTAGATGCTGTTCTTCCACTAATCTCATTGCAACTCCCCTCCAAATCTCCGACCACTACCTTGTATCCTTTTCCCTCTTGCTCTCATCCAACACTTCTCACTCTGCCCCTACTCGGATGGTATTGCGCCGTCCCAACCTTCGCTCTCTCTCTCCCGCTACTCTCTCCTCTTCCATCCTATCATCTCTTCCCTCTGCTCAAACCTTCTCCAACCTATCTCCTGATTCTGCCTCCTCAACCCTCCTCTCCTCCCTCTCTGCATCCTTTGATTTCCTCTGTCCCCTATCCTCCAGGCCGGCTCGGTCCTCCCCTCCTGCTCCGTGGCTCGACGACTCACTGCGAGCTCACAGAACAGGGCTCCGGGCAGCCGAGCGGAAATGGAGGAAAACTCGCCTCCCCTGCGGACCTGGCATCCTTTCACTCCCTCCTCTCTACATTTTCCTCCTCTGTCTCTGCTGCTAAAGCCACTTTCTACCACTCTAAACTCCAAGCATCTGCCTCTAACCCTAGGAAGCTCTTTGCTACCTTCTCCTCCCTCCTGAATCCTCCTCCCCCTCCCCCCTCTCTGCGGATGACTTCGTCAACCATTTTGAAAAGAAGGTTGACGACATCCGATCCTCGTTTGCTAAGTCAAACGACACCGCTGGTCCTGCTCACACTGCCCTACCCTGTGCTTTGACCTCTTTCTCCCCTCTCTCTCCAGATGAAATCTCGCGTCTTGTGACGGCCGGCCGCCCAACAACCTGCCCACTTGACCCTATCCCCTCCTCTCTTCTCCAGACCATTTCCGGAGACCTTCTCCCCTACCTCACCTCGCTCATCAACTCATCCTTGACCGCTGGCTACGTCCCTTCCGTCTTCAAGAGAACGAGAGTTGCACCGCTTCTGAAAAAACCTACACTCGATCCCTCCGATGTCAACAACTACAGACCAGTATCCCTTCTTTCCTTTCTCTCCAAAACTCTTGAACGTGCCGTCCTTGGCCAGCTCTCTTGCTATCTCTCTCAGAATGACCTTCTTGATCCTAATCAGTCAGGTTTCAAGACTTGGCATTCAACTGAGACTGCTCTTCTCTGTGTCACGGAGGCTCTCCGCACTGCTAAAGCTAACTCTCTCTCCTCTGCTCTCATCCTTCTAGACCTATCTGCTGCCTTTGATACCGTGAACCATCAGATCCTCCTCTCCACCCTCTCCGAGCTGGGCATCTCCGGCGCGGCCCACGCTTGGATTGCGTCCTACCTGACAGGTCGCTCCTACCAGGTGGCGTGGCGAGAATCTGTCTCCGCACCACGTGCTCTCACCACTGGTGTCCCCCAGGGCTCTGTTCTAGGCCCACTCCTATTCTCGCTATACACCAAGTCACTTGGCTCTGTCATATCCTCACATGGTCTCTCATATCATTGCTATGCAGATGACACACAATTAATCTTCTCCTTTCCCCCTTCTGACAACCAGGTGGCGAATCGCATCTCTGCATGTCTGTCAGACATATCAGTGTGGATGACGGATCACCACCTCAAGCTGAACCTCGGCAAGACGGAGCTGCTCTTCCTCCCGGGGAAGGACTGCCCGTTCCATGATCTCGCCATCACGGTTGACAACTCCCTTGTGTCCTCCTCCCAGAGTGCTAAGAGCCTCGGCGCGACCCTGGACAACACCCTGTCGTTCTCCACTAACATCAAGGCGGTGACCCGATCCTGTAGGTTCATGCTCTACAACATTCGCAGAGTACGACCCTGCCTCACACAGGAAGCGGCGCAGGTCCTAATCCAGGCACTTGTCATCTCCCGTCTGGATTACTGCAACTCGTTGTTGGCTGGGCTCCCTGCCTGTGCCATTAAACCCCTACAACTCATCCAGAACGCCGCAGCCCGTCTGGTGTTCAACCTTCCCAAGTTCTCTCACGTCACCCCGCTCCTCCGCTCTCTCCACTGGCTTCCAGTCGAAAGCTCGCATCCGCTACAAGACCATGGTGCTTGCCTACGGAGCTGTGAGGGGAACGGCACCTCCGTACCTTCAGGCTCTGATCAGGCCCTACACTCAAACAAGGGCACTGCGTTCATCCACCTCTGGCCTGCTCGCCTCCCTACCTCTGAGGAAGCACAGTTCCCGCTCAGCCCAGTCAAAACTGTTCGCTGCTCTGGCACCCCAATGGTGGAACAAGCTCCCTCACGACGCCAGGACAGCGGGGTCAATCACCACCTTCCGGAGACACCTGAAACCCCACCTCTTTAAGGAATACCTAGGATAGGATAAAGTAATCCTTCTAACCCCCCCCTTAAAAGATTTAGATGCACTATTGTAAAGTGGTTGTTCCACTGGATATCATAAGGTGAATGCACCAATTTGTAAGTCGCTCTGGATAAGAGCGTCTGCTAAATGACTTAAATGTTAAATGTTAAATTAAAGAAGCAATAAAACTGGCATTCTTTAGACTAGTTGAGTATCTGGAGCATCAGCATTTGTGGGTTCGATTACAGGCTCAAAATGGCCAGAAACAAAGAATTTTCTTCTGAAACTCGTCAGTTTATTTTTGTTCTGAGAAATTAAGGCTATTACATGCAAGAAATTGCCAAGAAACTGAAGATCTCGTACAACGCTGTGTACTACTCCCTTCACAGAACAGCGCAAACTGGCTCTAACCAGAATAAATAGAGTGGGAGGCCCCGGTGCACAACTGAGCAAGAGGACAAGTACATTAGAGTGTCTAGTTTGAGAAACAGCCGCCTCACAAGTCCTCAGCTGGCAGCTTCATTAAATAGTTCCCGCAAAACACCAGTCTCAACGTCAACAGTGGAGAGGCGACTCCGGGATGATGGCCTTCTAGGCATAGTTCCTCTGTCCAGTGTCTGTGTTCTTTTGCCCATCAATCTTTTCTTATTATTGGCCAGTCTGAGATATGGCTTTTTCTTTGCAACTCTGCCAATAAGGCCAGCATCCTGGAGTCGCCTCTTCACTGTTGACGTTGAGACTGGCTATTTGACCAAGAAGGAGAGTGATGGAGTGCTGCATCAGATGACCTGGCCTCCACAATCACCCAACCTCAACCCAATTGAGATGGTTTGGGATGAGTTGGACCACAGAGTGAAGGAAAAGCAGCCAACAAGTGCTCAGCATACGTGGGAACTCCTTCACGACTGTTGGAGAAGCATTCCAGGTGAAGCTGGTTGAGAGAATTCCAAGAGTGTGCAAAGCTGATAAAGGCAAAGGGTGGCTACTTTGAAGAATCTCAAATATATTTTGATTTGTTTAACCCTTATCTGGTTACTACATGAGTCCATATGTGTTATTTCATAGTTTTGATGTCTTCACTATTATTCTACAATGTAGAAAATAGTAAAAATAAAGAAAAACCCTAGAATGAGTAGGCGTCCAAACTTTTGACTGGTACTGTATATCTTGAAGATGATTAGGCCTATCTATTTTGGATGCAATTTTAATAGAATTGATGGAGAGAGAACGACAGAGAGTGCTCGCGTGCGCACTGATTTAAAGCAATGATATTCGAGTGATAGGCTGTTTTAAAACTCTACAGCTGCAATTTTGCATCTTTACAATGAAAAAATAAGGTGACCCCCAAAATCCAGATAGAAATGTGTAAATTAGATACGCATGCAATCCTGATATTAATGTAGCATAGGCTATTCTGCAGCAAATGTAGTCCTACCTTTCACAAGAAAAAAAGTGACCAGGACGAGATGAAACATGCATTGTAAACTGCGTTCCATATGGAGATGCGAGGTCTGTCCCCACTCAGAGCGTTGATGATTCATCATGCAGATAGCAGAGTAGGCCGTGGTCCACAGAGAAGACAGATTTAGACACAGCATAACAGTCCTATTCAACGTCATGCTGTCCATAGAAAATATTTATTATCATTTACCGGTTTCTCACAGTTCTTTATCCCGGGAAAAGGGAGTGGGAAATCTCGGGAAATGTCAGTAACCCGGTTTCCGCTATTCAACAGTGCACAGCTAGACATGCCACATGCAGGAAGATGAGGTGGGGGGAGCAGAATATGCTTTGCCAGGGTGGGTTAAAACCTTTATCATCATCATCGCCTTGGAAGCTGTGTGTGCTTATATCACACTCACCTTTTAACAGATGGCTCCCCAACACACACACACACACACACAGAGTTGTGTCTCCGACCCTAACACTAATCCTGAGAATGTTGTGGTTTCCCCAGACAGCATTCTATGTCAAACCTCCTAATCATCCCTCGCTCTCTCTTCCTCCTTTCTCCTCAGGGGGTTACCACGTGATGGCAGCATCATTACACCCCGGCGGAGGGGAGGCGGAGGAACCTGCCCACAACAAAGCATCACCGATGGCAACCACTGGGTTGGGTGATCAGGTTATAGATGTAGAGATGTTCACTCAGTGGGGTCGTGTGTGTGTGTGTGTGTGTGTACTGTGTGTGTACACTGTGTGTGTCTGAAAGTGTCTGTGAGCGTGTGTACTGTGTGCGTATTGTGTGTGTGTGTACTGTGTGTGTGTGTACTGTGCGTTTGTGTGTGTGTGTGTACTGTGTGTGTACTGTGTGTGTACTGTGTGTGTACTGTGTGTGTTTGTGCACTGTGTGTTTGTGCACTGTGTGTTTGTACTGTGTGTTTGTACTGTGTGTTTGTGTGTGTGTACTGTGTGTTTGTGCACTGTGTGTGTGTGTAGTGTGTGTGTGTGTGTGTGTACTGTGTGTACTGTGTGTGTACTGTGTATGTGTGTGTGTACTGTGTACGTGTGTGTGATACTGTGTATGTGTGTGTGATACTGTGTATGGGTGTGTGTACTGTGTATGTGTGTGTGTACTGTGTGTGTTTGTGTACTGTGTGTGTTTGTGTACTGTGTGTCAATCAACTTTACTTAAAGCCCTTCTTACATCAGCAGATGTCACAAAGTGCTGTACAGAAACCCAGCCTAAAACCCCAAACAGCAAGCAATGCAGATGTAGAATCACAGTGGCTAGGAAAAACTCCCTAGAAAGGCAGGAACCTAGGAAGAAACCTAGAGAGGAACCAGGCTCTGAGGGGTGGTCAGTCCTCTTCTGGCTGTGCCGGGTGGAGATTATAGGAGTACATGGCCAAGATGTATGGCCAAATAATAATAATCACAGTGGTTGTAGAGGGTTCAACAGGTCAGCACCTCAGGAGTAAATGTCAATTGGCTTTTCATAGCCGATCATTCAGAGTTAGAGACAGCAGGTGCGGTAGAGAGAGAGAGTCGAATACCATCTGGCATACGTTTTTCTCTTGTGTTTGTTTTTTTTTTTTTTTTTTTTTTGTGTGTGTGTGTCTTGTGTTTGTGTACTGTGTGTGTGTGTATGTTTGTGTGTGTACTGTGTGTGTGTACTTGTGTGTGTGTTTGTGTACTGTGTGTGTGTGTTTGTGTGTGTACTGTGTGTGTGTGTGTGTGTACTGTGTGTGTGTGTGTACTGTGTGTGCACCCCAAAAAGGTTCCATATGGACCTAATGTAGCACAGAGAGCCCCCCCCACAGAAGGCAATGAAATACATATCACCATGGTGCTAATGAAGATGTACACACACATCCCCTCTCTCTCTCCCTCCTTTCTCCTCAGGGGGTTACCACGGTGATGGTCGCATCATTACACTCTGGAGGAGGGGCGGAGGCGGAACCCGCCCACTCAAAGCATCACCCATGGCAACCACTGAGTTGGGTGATCAGTTTATAGATGGAGATATTCACTCAGCGGGGTCGTGTGTGTGTGTGTGTGTGTGTGTGTGTGTGTGTGTGTGTACTATGTGTGTCTGAGTGTACAGTGAGATTCATTATCATAGCACCACACACATCATGTTATTTTTCATCAAACTTCTCATGCAAGCCACATGACAGCTGGAACTTGTATCATAGGCTCAAAGTAAACTCCCTTTTCCTTCAAACCAAGAGACAGTTTTTAACAGGTCTGACATTCCAACTTCCCTGCTCCTGTTTCCTCAGATAAACAGTCTTTGTCCCAACACACACCTTGAGCCAAACCGTCCGTCTCTCTCCCTCCCTAGATATACTGTGAACACACACAGACACACTGAGCTGTGAAAACAGGTAAAAGGGATTTTAGGTACAAATCGTAGAGATTCATTCATTTTTATAAGATGCAAAATGTACATTTTTAACAGCTGTAAAACAGTCAACGAGGTGGTTAGGCTCAATCCATTTTATGACAGATAAAGGAGCGATGCATTCTCACATCTAAATGGGTGTTCCATTTGTTTTTTACGGTGGAGTCTCATTTAGTCGTAAACACCAGAATAACTTGAGTGTTTACTGGTGTGTGTGTTTATAGGTACACCTGTGGTGTGTGGGTGTTTATAGGTAAACCTGTGGTGTGTGGGTGTTTATAGGTACACCTGTGGTGTGTGGGTGTTTATAGGTAAACCTGTGGTGTGTGTGTGTTTATAGGTACACCTGTGGGGTGTGGGTGTTTATAGGTAAACCTGTGGTGTGTGGGTGTTTATAGGTACACCTGTGGTGTGTGGGTGTTTATAGGTACACCTGTGGTGTGTGGGTGTTTATAGGTAAACCTGTGGTGTGTGGGTGTTTATAGGTAAACCTGTGGTGTGTGGGTGTTTATAGGTAAACCTGTGGTGTGTGGGTGTGTATAGGTAAACCTGTGGTGTGTGTGTGTTTATAGGTAAACCTGTGGTGTGTGGGTGTTTATAGGTAAACCTGTGGTGTGTGGGTGTGTATAGGTAAACCTGTGGTGTGTGTGTGTTTATAGGTAAACCTGTGGTGTGTGGGTGTTTATAGGTAAAGCTGTGGTGTGTGGGTGTTTATAGGTAAACCTGTGGTGTGTGCGTGTTTATAGGTAAACCTGTGGTGTGTGCGTGTTTATAGGTAAACCTGTGGTGTGTGCGTGTTTATAGGTAAACCTGTGGTGTGTGGGTGTTTATAGGTAAACCTGTGGTGTGTGGGTGTTTATAGGTAAACCTGTGGTGTGTGGGTGTTTATAGGTAAACCTGTGGTGTGTGGGTGTTTATAGGTAAACCTGTGGTGTGTGTGTGTTTATAGGTAAACCTGTGGTGTGTGCGTGTTTATAGGTAAACCTGTGGTGTGTGCGTGTTTATAGGTAAACCTGTGGTGTGTGCGTGTTTATAGGTAAACCTGTGGTGTGTGTGTGTTTATAGGTAAACCTGTGGTGTGTGGGTGTTTATAGGTAAACCTGTGGTGTGTGTGTGTTTATAGGTAAACCTGTGGTGTGTGGGTGTTTATAGGTAAACCTGTGGTGTGTGGGTGTTTATAGGTAAACCTGTGGTGTGTGGGTGTTTATAGGTAAATTTGTGTCCACAGTTCTGGGATGAGCCTGTGTCTGAGAATGTACAATATCTGTGTTCAAATGTGTGGATCCGCGTGTGTGTGTCCAAGTGTGTGTGTGCATCCACCCAGTCTGTCTCCCCACCTTCGTCCTGTTCTCTCAGACACCCAGTCTGTCTCCCCACCTTCATCCTGTTCTCAGACACCCAGTCTGTCTCCCCACCTTCATCCTGTTCTCTCAGACACCCAGTCTGTCTCCCCACCTTCATCCTGTTCTCTCAGACACCCAGTCTGTCTCCCCACCTTCGTCCTGTTCTCTCAGACACCCAGTCTGTCTCCCCACCTTCATCCTGTTCTCTCTCAGACACCCAGTCTGTCTCCCCACCTTCGTCCTGTTCTCTCTCAGACACCCAGTCTGTCTCGCCACCTTCATCCTGTTCTCTCTCAGACACCCAGTCTGTCTCCCCACCTTCATCCTGTTCTCTCTCAGACACCCAGTCTGTCTCCCCACCTTCGTCCTGTTCTCTCTCAGACACCCAGTCTGTCTCCCCACCTTCATCCTGTTCTCTCTCAGACACCCAGTCTGTCTCCCCACCTTCATCCTGTTCTCTCAGACACCCAGTCTGTCTCCCCACCTTCATCCTGTTCTCTCAGACACCCAGTCTGTCTCCCCACCTCCATCCTGTTCTCTCTCAGACACCCAGTCTGTCTCCCCACCTTCATCCTGTTCTCTCAGACACCCAGTCTGTCTCCCCACCTTCATCCTGTTCTCTCTCAGACACCCAGTCTGTCTCCCCACCTTCGTCCTGTTCTCTCTCAGACACCCAGTCTGTCTCCCCACCTTCGTCCTGTTCTCTCAGACACCCAGTCTGTCTCCCCACCTTCATCCTGTTCTCTCAGACACCCAGTCTGTCTCCCCACCTTCATCCTGTTCTCTCAGACACCCAGTCTGTCTCCCCACCTTCATCCTGTTCTCTCTCAGACACCCAGTCTGTCTCCCCACCTTCGTCCTGTTCTCTCTCAGACACCCAGTCTGTCTCCCCACCTTCATCCTGTTCTCTCTCAGACACCCAGTCTGTCTCCCCACCTTCATCCTGTTCTCTCTCAGACACCCAGTCTGTCTCCCCACCTTCGTCCTGTTCTCTCTCAGACACCCAGTCTGTCTCCCCACCTTCATCCTGTTCTCTCTCAGACACCCAGTCTGTCTCCCCACCTTCATCCTGTTCTCTCTCAGACACCCAGTCTGTCTCCCCACCTTCGTCCTGTTCTCTCTCAGACACCCAGTCTGTCTCCCCACCTTCGTCCTGTTCTCTCTCAGACACCCAGTCTGTCTCCCCACCTTCATCCTGTTCTCTCAGACACCCAGTCTGTCTCCCCACCTTCGTCCTGTTCTCTCAGACACCCAGTCTGTCTCTCCACCTTCATCCTGTTCTCTCAGACACCCAGTCTGTCTCCCCACCTTCATCCTGTTCTCTCAGACACCCAGTCTGTCTCCCCACCTTCGTCCTGTTCTCTCTCAGACACCCAGTCTGTCTCCCCACCTTCATCCTGTTCTCTCTCAGACACCCAGTCTGTCTCCCCACCTTCATCCTGTTCTCTCTCAGACATCCAGTCTGTCTCCCCACCTTCATCCTGTTCTCTCTCAGACACCCAGTCTGTCTCCCCACCTCCATCCTGTTCTCTCTCAGACATCCAGTCTGTCTCCCCACCTTCATCCTGTTCTCTCTCAGACACCCAGTCTGTCTCCCCACCTTCGTCCTGTTCTCTCTCAGACACCCAGTCTGTCTCCCCACCTTCATCCTGTTCTCTCAGACACCCAGTCTGTCTCCCTACCTTCATCCTGTTCTCTCAGACACCCAGTCTGTCTCCCTACCTTCATCCTGTTCTCTCAGACACCCAGTCTGTCTCCCCACCTTCATCCTGTTCTCTCAGACACCCAGTCTGTCTCTCCACCTTCATCCTGTTCTCTCTCAGACACCCAGTCTGTCTCCCCACCTTCATCCTGTTCTCTCTCAGACACCCAGTCTGTCTCCCCACCTTCGTCCTGTTCTCTCAGACACCCAGTCTGTCTCCCCACCTTCGTCCTGTTCTCTCTCAGACACCCAGTCTGTCTCCCCACCTTCATCCTGTTCTCTCTCAGACACCCAGTCTGTCTCCCCACCTTCATCCTGTTCTCTCTCAGACACCCAGTCTGTCTCCCCACCTTCATCCTGTTCTCTCAGACACCCAGTCTGTCTCCCCACCTTCATCCTGTTCTCTCTCAGACACCCAGTCTGTCTCCCCACCTTCATCCTGTTCTCTCTCAGACACCCAGTCTGTCCCCCCACCTCCATCCTGTTCTCTCTCAGACATCCAGTCTGTCTCCCTACCTTCATCCTGTTCTCTCTCAGACACCCAGTCTGTCTCCCCACCTTCGTCCTGTTCTCTCTCAGACACCCAGTCTGTCTCCCCACCTTCATCCTGTTCTCTCAGACACCCAGTCTGTCTCCCTACCTTCATCCTGTTCTCTCAGACACCCAGTCTGTCTCCCTACCTTCATCCTGTTCTCTCAGACACCCAGTCTGTCTCCCCACCTTCATCCTGTTCTCTCAGACACCCAGTCTGTCTCTCCACCTTCATCCTGTTCTCTCTCAGACACCCAGTCTGTCTCCCCACCTTCATCCTGTTCTCTCTCAGACACCCAGTCTGTCTCCCCACCTTCGTCCTGTTCTCTCAGACACCCAGTCTGTCTCCCCACCTTCGTCCTGTTCTCTCTCAGACACCCAGTCTGTCTCCCCACCTTCATCCTGTTCTCTCTCAGACACCCAGTCTGTCTCCCCACCTTCATCCTGTTCTCTCTCAGACACCCAGTCTGTCTCCCCACCTTCATCCTGTTCTCTCAGACACCCAGTCTGTCTCCCCACCTTCGTCCTGTGCTCTCAGACACCCAGAGGGGTCCTGTGGTCCTAATCACACATCAACACAATGCAGCTAACTGGGGATTGTTCTGTGATTGCCTGTTGTTGTCCCCGCGGCCCTGAGAGGTGCTTAATAACGGGCTCCCACCCACCACCGCAGGAGCCAATCAGCAGGCAGCTGATAAACACATCAACAAACACAGCGAATAAAAAGGTCAGTGTCATTAGACAACCGTTTGTGAGGGTGGAAGGGTGGGAAGTTGGGACCGTTTGTGAGGGTGGAAGGGTGGGAAGTTGGGACAGTGTGTGTGTGTGTGTGTGTGTGTGTGCGTGTAAATAAGCAGAGGGAAATTAAAAAGGTCAAATTCATTAGCAGACCATTGGCATATGAACACATCTGTAATTCAGGGTGCACTCCGGCAAATGACGTGGCTACAGATATAATCAGCGTTCCATCCAGCCCCAGTCAAGAGGTTAACACAAACACCCTTCAATGGATACATTACTGGGCTGTGTCCCAAAATGGAATTCTACTCCCTATACAGTCTACTACTCATCACCAGAACCCTATAGGCCCTGGTCAAAAGTAGTGCACTATGTAGGGAATAGGCTGGCTGGAAACAAATCAGAACGGCACTTAACATCACACAGTGTGAACAAACAGCTTGGATTGGTTGTTTAATGTAATTATGGCTTTGGTTTGGCCTCGGCTTGTACAGAATCCAAACACACACACAGAGTCAGGACACGTGGACATAACGTCACAACAGGAGACGTGGACATAACGTCACAACAGGAGACATGGACATAACGTCACAACAGGAGACATGGACATAACGTCACAACAGGAGACATGGACATAACGTCACAACAGGAGACGTGGACATAACGTCACAACAGGAGACGTGGACATAACGTCACAACAGGAGACGTGGACATAACGTCACAACAGGAGACGTGGACATAACGTCACAACAGGAGACGTGGACATAACGTCACAACAGGAGACATGGACATAACGTCACAACAGGAGACATGGACATAACGTCACAACAGGAGACATGGACATAACGTCACAACAGGAGACATGGACATAACGTCACAACAGGAGACATGGACATAACGTCACAACAGGAGACGTGGACATAACGTCACAACAGGAGACATGGACATAACGTCACAACAGGACAACAGGAGACGTGGACATAACGTCACAACAGGAGACATGGACATAACGTCACAACAGGAGACATGGACATAACGTCACAACAGGAGACATGGACATAACGTCACAACAGGACAACAGGAGACGTGGACATAACGTCACAACAGGAGACATGGACATAACGTCACAACAGGAGACATGGACATAACGTCACAACAGGAGACATGGACATAACGTCACAACAGGAGACATGGACATAACGTCACAACAGGAGACATGGACATAACGTCACAACAGGAGACATGGACATAACGTCACAACAGGAGACGTGGACATAACGTCACAACAGGAGACGTGGACATAACGTCACAACAGGAGACGTGGACATAACGTCACAACAGGAGACGTGGACATAACGTCACAACAGGAGACGTGGACATAACGTCACAACAGGAGACGTGGACATAACGTCACAACAGGAGACGTGGACATAACGTCACAACAGGAGACATGGACATAACGTCACAACAGGAGACATGGACATAACGTCACAACAGGAGACGTGGACATAACGTCACAACAGGAGACATGGACATAACGTCACAACAGGACAACAGGAGACGTGGACATAACGTCACAACAGGAGACGTGGACATAACGTCACAACAGGAGACGTGGACATAACGTCACAACAGGAGACATGGACATAACGTCACAACAGGAGACATGGACATAACGTCACAACAGGAGACGTGGACATAACGTCACAACAGGAGACATGGACATAACGTCACAACAGGAGACATGGACATAACGTCACAACAGGAGACATGGACATAACGTCACAACAGGAGACATGGACATAACGTCACAACAGGAGACATGGACATAACGTCACAACAGGAGACATGGACATAACGTCACAACAGGAGACGTGGACATAACGTCACAACAGGAGACATGGACATAACGTCACAACAGGAGACATGGACATAACGTCACAACAGGAGACATGGACATAACGTCACAACAGGAGACGTGGACATAACGTCACAACAGGAGACGTGGACATAACGTCACAACAGGAGACATGGACATAACGTCACAACAGGACAACAGGAGACATGGACATAACGTCACAACAGGAGACGTGGACATAACGTCACAACAGGAGACATGGACATAACGTCACAACAGGAGACATGGACATAACGTCACAACAGGAGACATGGACATAACGTCACAACAGGAGACGTGGACATAACGTCACAACAGGAGACGTGGACATAACGTCACAACAGGAGACGTGGACATAGCGTCACAACAGGAGACATGGACATAACGTCACAACAGGAGACGTGGACATAACGTCACAACAGGAGACATGGACATAACGTCACAACAGGAGACATGGACATAACGTCACAACAGGAGACATGGACATAACGTCACAACAACATTTCAAGAGCAAAATGACTGGATATGATTCAGTGGTGGCTTTATCACCCTGGCGTGTGTGAATGCATGCATGCCTGTGTGTGTGTGTGTGTGTGTGTGTGTGTGTGTGTGTGTGTGTGTGTGTGTGTGTGTGTGTGTGTGTTAGGGACCCCCATCCAAGAGATTAATGGAGCCAATCTCCAGTTCTGGTCTGTAGACTGACCACCCTCCTGGATAGAGGAGACTAATTAAATAAACCAATCAGGGGGAACAGGAACACTGGACAGATAGCATCACACTGCTACCACCACTAACCAGACACAGAGAAGAAGGAAGGAAGGAAGGTAGAGGGAGAGAAAGGGGAGGAGGGTTAAACGAAATGAAATAAGATGACCAGTAAACAGGCAGGGAGAGGAGAACAATAGGAGAGAAACAGAGAGAGAGACAGAGAGAGAAACAGAGAATACATGCCTCTCTTTCTTATTTATAACCTCTGCTGGGCCTTCTGACCAATCACCTGGCTCCATGTTATCACAAAGACACATGATTGGATCATACACTCTACATACTGGACTACAATGACACACTGGTGTTATCATAGGGCCTGTGTCCTGGCCGACTGATAGCCATACAGTCTCATATTAATATCATACACACTCTACTCTTACACACTGCTGGGGCCTAGTGACAGGTAGGATGTTTAACATATCATTATTATTATCGTATGGCTGCTATATGAAAACATGGTGTCGGTTGGATGTGTTATCAGGTCTCTTGCCAGGACTGGGGTGTTAAATTCACCTTGACCCCCCTCTAAAGTCACAAGCCCATGTCAGTATCATCAGGTCAGAGTTCATTGATTGCCCATATGAGGGAGATATTCAGAATTATATACTGACATACAGTGCATTAGGGAAGGTATTCAGACCCCTTGACTTTTTCAACATTTTGTTACGTTATAGCCTTATTCTAAAATTGATTAAATTATTTTTTTCACCTCATCAATCTACACACAATACCCCATAATGACAAAGCAAACACTGTTTTTTTTTTACATTTTTGGACAAACATTTATAAAACAGAAATATCACATTAACATAAGTACTCTAAGCAATTACAGCCTTGAGTCTTCTTGGGTAAGACGCTACAAGCTTGGCACACCTGTATTTGGGGAGTTTCTCCCATTCTTCTCTGCAGATCCTCTCAAGCTCAGTCAGGTTGCATGGGGAGCGTTGCTGCACAGCAATTTTCAGGTCTCTCCTGAGATGTTAGATCGGGTTCAAGTCCGGGCTCTGGCTGGGCCACTCAAGGACATTCAGAGACTTGTCCCGAAGCCACTCCTGCGTTGTCTTGGCTGTGTGCTTATAATCGTTGTCCTGTTGGAAGGTAAACCTTCGCCCCAGTTCGAGGTCCTGTACTTTTCTCTGTACTTTTCTCCGTTCATCTTTGCCTCAATCCCAGTCCCTGCTACTGAAAAACATCCCCACAGCATGATGCTGCCACCTCCATACTTCACCGTAGGGATGGTGCCAAATTTCCTCCAGACGTGACGCTTGGCATTCAGGTCATCTTGGTTTCATCAAACCAGAAAATCTTGTTTATCATGGTCTTTAGGTGCCTTTTGGCAAACTCCAAGCAGGCTGTCATGTGCCTTTTACTAAGGAGTGGCTTCCGTCTGGCCACTCTACCATAAAGGCCTGATTGATGGAGTGCTGCAGAGATGCTTGTCCTTCTGGAAGGTTCTCCCATCTCCACCAGAGGAACTCTGGAGCTCTGTCAGAGTGACCATCGTGTTTTTGGTCACCTCCCTGACCAAGGCCCTTCTCCCCCGATTGCTCAGTTTGGCCGGGCGGCCATCTCTAGGAAGAGTCTTGGTGGTTCTAAACTTCTTCCACTTAAGAATGATGGAGGCCACTGTGTTGTTGGGGACCTTAAATAATTCTCCACCAACAATTACTTTGACCTCATGTCTTGGGTTTTTCTCTGACATGCACTGTCAACTGTGGGACCTTATATAAACAGGTGTGTGCTTTTCCAAATCATGTCCAATCAATTGAGTTTACCACAGGTGGACTCCAATCAAGTTGAAGAAACATCTCAAGGATGATCAATGGAAACAGGATGCACCTGAGCTCAATTTCAAGTCTCATAGCAAAGGGTCTGAATACTCATGTAAATAAGGTAAATACAACAATTCGTCGTTATGGGGTATTGTGTGTAGATTGCTGAGGATATTTATTTATTTTATCAATTTTAGAATAAGTCTGTAATGTAACAAAATGTGGAACAAGTTAAGGGGTCTGAATACTTTCTGAATGCACTGTATATCATTCACACACACACACACTAAAACGTATCGTTCCTGTATGGTATCAGAGCCCATGTCTATAGATAACGTATCGTTCCGGTATGGTATCAGAGTCCACGTCTATAGATAACGTATGGTTCCTGTATGGTATCAGAGCCCATGTCTCTAGATAACGTATGGTTCCTGTATGGTATCAGAGTCCATGTCTATAGATAACGTATGGTTCCTGTATGGTATCAGAGCCCATGTCTATAGATAACGTATGGTTCCTGTATGGTATCAGAACCCATGTCTATAGATAACGTATGGTATCAGAGCCCATGTCTATAGATAACGTATGGTTCCTGTATGGTATCAGAGCCCCTGTCTATAGATAACGTATGGTTCCTGTATGGTATCAGAGCCCATGTCTCTAGATAACGTATGGTTCCTGTATGGTATCAGAGCCCATGTCTATAGATAACGTATCGTTCCGGTATGGTATCAGAGTCCACGTCTATAGATAACGTATGGTTCCTGTATGGTATCAGAGCCCATGTCTCTAGATAACGTATGGTTCCTGTATGGTATCAGAGTCCATGTCTATAGATAACGTATGGTTCCTGTATGGTATCAGAGCCCATGTCTATAGATAAAGTATGGTTCCTGTATGGTATCAGAACCCATGTCTATAGATAACATACGCTATCAGAGCCCATGTCTATAGATAACGTATGGTTCCTGTATGGTATCAGAGCCCCTGTCTATAGATAACGTATGGTTCCTGTATGGTATCAGAGCCCATGTCTCTAGATAACGTATGGTTCCTGTATGGTATCAGAGCCCATGTCTCTAGATAACGTATGGTTCCTGTATGGTATCAGAGCCCATGTCTATAGATAACGTATGGTTCCTGTATGGTATCAGAGCCCATGTCTATAGATAACGTATGGTTCCTGTATGGTATCAGAACCCATGTCTATAGATAACGTATGGTTCCTGTATGGTATCAGAGCCCATGTCTATAGATAACGTATGGTTCCTGTATGGTATCAGAACCCATGTCTATAGATAACGTATGGTTCCTGTATGGTATCAGAGCCCATGTCTATAGATAACGTATGGTTCCTGTATGGTATCAGAACCCATGTCTCTAGATAACGTATGGTTCCTGTATGGTATCAGAGTCCATGTCTCTAGATAACGTATGGTTCCTGTATGGTATCAGAGCCCATGTCTCTAGATAATGTATGGTTCCTGTATGGTATCAGAACCCATGTCTATAGATAACGTATGGTTCCTGTATGGTATCAGAGCCCATGTCTATAGATAACGTATGGTTCCTGTATGGTATCAGAGCCCATGTCTATAGATAACGTATGGTTCCTGTATGGTATCAGAGCCCATGTCTCTAGATAATGTATGGTTCCTGTATGGTATCAGAGCCCATGTCTATAGATAACGTATGGTTCCTGTATGGTATCAGAGCCCATGTCTATAGATAACGTATGGTTCCTGTATGGTATCAGAGCCCATGTCTATAGATAACGTATGGTTCCTGTATGGTATCAGAGCCCATGTCTCTAGATAACGTATGGTTCCTGTATGGTATCAGAGCCCATGTCTATAGATAATGTATGGTTCCTGTATGGTATCAGAACCCATGTCTATAGATAACGTATGGTTCCTGTATGGTATCAGAGTCCATGTCTCTAGATAACGTATGGTTCCTGTATGGTATCAGAGCCCATGTCTCTAGATAATGTATGGTTCCTGTATGGTATCAGAACCCATGTCTATAGATAACGTATGGTTCCTGTATGGTATCAGAGCCCATGTCTATAGATAACGTATGGTTCCTGTATGGTATCAGAGCCCATGTCTATAGATAACGTATGGTTCCTGTATGGTATCAGAGCCCATGTCTCTAGATAATGTATGGTTCCTGTATGGTATCAGAGCCCATGTCTATAGATAACGTATGGTTCCTGTATGGTATCAGAGCCCATGTCTATAGATAACGTATGGTTCCTGTATGGTATCAGAGCCCATGTCTATAGATAACGTATGGTTCCTGTATGGTATCAGAGCCCATGTCTCTAGATAACGTATGGTTCCTGTATGGTATCAGAGCCCATGTCTATAGATAATGTATGGTTCCTGTATGGTATCAGAACCCATGTCTATAGATAACGTATGGTTCCTGTATGGTATCAGAACTCATGTCTCTAGATAGGTAACGTATGGTTCCTGTATGGTATCAGAGCCCATGTCTATAGATAACGTATGGTTCCTGTATGGTATCAGAGCCCATGTCTATAGATAACGTATGGTTCCTGTATGGTATCAGAGCCCATGTCTATAGATAACGTATGGTTCCTGTATGGTATCAGAGCCCATGTCTCTAGATAATGTATGGTTCCTGTATGGTATCAGAGCCCATGTCTATAGATAATGTATGGTTCCTGTATGGTATCAGAGCCCATGTCTATAGATAACGTTATGGTTCCTGTATGGTATCAGAGCCCATGTCTATAGATAACGTATGGTTCCTGTATGGTATCAGAGCCCATGTCTATAGATAACGTATGGTTCCTGTATGGTATCAGAGTCCATGTCTATAGATAACGTATGGTTCCTGTATGGTATCAGAACCCATGTCTATAGATAACGTATGGTTCCTGTATGGTATCAGAACTCATGTCTCTAGATAGGTAACGTATGGTTCCTGTATGGTATCAGAGCCCATGTCTATAGATAACGTATGGTTCCTGTATGGTATCAGAGCCCATGTCTATAGATAATGTATGGTTCCTGTATGGTATCAGAGCCCATGTCTATAGATAACGTATGGTTCCTGTATGGTATCAGAGCCCATGTCTCTAGATAGATAACGTATGGTTCCTGTATGGTATCAGAGCCCATGTCTATAGATAATGTATGGTTCCTGTAGGGTATCAGAGTCCATGTCTATAGATAATGTATGGTTCCTGTATGGTATCAGAGTCCATGTCTCTAGATAGATAACGTATGGTTCCTGTATGGTATCAGAACCCATGTCTATAGATAACGTATGGTATCAGAACCCATGTCTATAGATAACGTATGGTTCCTGTATGGTATCAGAGCCCATGTCTATAGATAACGTATGGTTCCTGTATGGTATCAGAGCCCATGTCTCTAGATAGATAACGTATGGTTCCTGTATGGTATCAGAGCCCATGTCTCTAGATAGATAACGTATGGTTCCTGTATGGTATCAGAACCCATGTCTCTAGATAACGTATGGTTCCTGTATGGTATCAGAGCCCATGTCTATAGATAATGTATGGTTCCTGTATGGTATCAGAACTCATGTCTCTAGATAGGTAACGTATGGTTCCTGTATGGTATCAGAGCCCATGTCTATAGATAACAAATGGTTCCTGTATGGTATCAGAACCCATGTCTCTAGATAGATAACGTATGGTTCCTGTATGGTATCAGAGCCCATGTCTCTAGATAATGTATGGTTCCTGTATGGTATCAGAACCCATGTCTATAGATAACGTATGGTTCCTGTATGGTATCAGAGCCCATGTCTCTAGATAACGTATGGTTCCTGTATGGTATCAGAGCCCATGACTATAGATAACGTATGGTTCCTGTATGGTATCAGAGCCCATGTCTCTAGATAGATAACGTATGGTTCCTGTATGGTATCAGAGCCCATGTCTATAGATAATGTATGGTTCCTGTAGGGTATCAGAGTCCATGTCTATAGATAATGTATGGTTCCTGTATGGTATCAGAGTCCATGTCTCTAGATAGATAACGTATGGTTCCTGTATGGTATCAGAACCCATGTCTATAGATAACGTATGGTATCAGAACCCATGTCTATAGATAACGTTATGGTTCCTGTATGGTATCAGAGCCCATGTCTATAGATAACGTATGGTTCCTGTATGGTATCAGAACCCATGTCTATAGATAACGTATGGTTCCTGTATGGTATCAGAGCCCATGTCTATAGATAATGTATGGTTCCTGTATGGTATCAGAGCCCATGTCTCTAGATAACGTATGGTTCCTGCATGGTATCAGAGCCCATGTCTATAGATAATGTATGGTTCCTGTATGGTATCAGAGTCCATGTCTATATATAATGTATGGTTCCTGTATGGTATCAGAGTCCATGTCTATAGATAACGTATGGTTCCTGTATGGTATCAGAACCCATGTCTCTAGATAACGTATCAAATCGTCTAGAAAGGTAAAGAAGTAAATCTCTAATAGTGACCTTTATTTAACCACGGCGTCCCGTGATATCCCAGGGTGTGTTGTCCTATATGGTAACAGCTAACGCTACAGTGTGGGGGTACAGAACATCTCCTCATGACAATGCTACACAGCTGTATGTGAGTCTGGATGGAGCAACATCTCCCCTCCAAGCCCAAAACACAGCAACCCACTCTGTGTGTCCGCCAGGTATGTCCACTACTGCCTTCCCCTAACCTCATGTACATACATGTGTGTTGTGGTGGAGTGGATGGCAGGTGCACCTATAAATGGGGTCCCCTGCCGTTTCCTGTGTGATGGCAGCCAAGGTAGAGTGAGTGTGTTTAATGTAGTGTAGCAACATGTCTCTGTCCCTTCAGCCCACTGGTTCAAGTGCCAGTGGTGTGGCCCCACTCTTAGAACACCTGCTGTGGGAACACACTTGCGTGTGCGCATGCATGGACACCCCCCCCAAACAGCAGGCATGCACCATTTCCCATCTACATAAGGCCTGAGAAAGACCCAACACGTAACAGGAATGTGATGATGTAAACAACTAGAACAGCTCCTTTAACCTACAGCAGCTTCCCTTTAAAACACTGATACAGAAGGATGTATTGTTCTATAGCTGTCCACCTCTGGTAAGTGACAGCGGTGGGACGTCGTCTCCTTCAGTCTCTTTCCTCCGTAAAGCCACCTGCCATCTTGAGTGAGCAGGGAGCACTAAGGACTGGAGCAGCCCATCAAAAGTAGTGGGCCGCTGTCACACTGAGACCAACCAGCCGCCAGGACGCGGTGGGGATCGGTCGGACTTCTCACGCACACAGACACACACGTGCGCATGCACAGCAAGAGGGCCTGGGTCTTGTATGTGCGTATCTGGCAGTAGAGGAAGGAGCAGGCAGGCCTCTTTGATTGGCGTAATTAAAAAAGCCAAAACCCCAAACAAAAGGAGCGTTTTATGGAGCTCCCACTAACTGGAGAGAGGCTCATTAGCCTAGCAGTGTAATTAGCAAGATGCCGCAGTCCTCGTTAAGGAGAAGTCATAATCGTAAACAAACGCCAGTGAACTCCGAGCCAGGAGCTGTAATGAACTGTCAGTGTTCTCTCACTATGAATGGAGAGCTAACAAAGACAGAGGGGCAGACACACACTGGCATACACACAGACACACAGGCATACAGACACACAGGCATACACACAGACACACAGGCATACACACAGACACACAGGCATATACACAGACACACTGGCATACACACAGACACACTGGCATACACACAGACACACTGGCATACAGACACACTGGCACACAGACACACTGGCACACAGACACACTGGCACACAGACACACTGGCACACACACACAGACACACTGGCACACACACACAGACACACTGGCACACAGACACACTGGCACACTGGCATACAGACACACGGACAGAGACGGACAGAGACGGACAGAGACGGACAGAGACAGACAGAGACAGACAGAGACAGACAGAGACAGACAGAGACAGACAGGTTTCAATTGACCCAGGTTCTCCGTCAAATGCAAGTGCAATGAATGGCAGATGTACAGTTGGAGAAATGTTCTAAAGATTAACAACATTGTCATCTGTTCGACAGGGGTGGATTTTCTGGGGTCAAACTTTCTTTATTGCGACAACTGATGATGGAAACAGTGTTCTCGAATAAATGATGATGACATGAGAATTATTACAATATGGCAAATATTAGTCAATTATTGCATTCTATCCATGCTGGTTTTCACAAGCTACCTGAGAGGTGGTAGAGCACACTGGCTGTAATGTATTAATGAGTAACGCTTCAACCACTGTTGTATTAGACACTATCGTTTCTGTTGTTGTTGGTATGACATCACTACATCCAGCCGACTGCGTTACATCCAGCCGACTGCCTTACATCCAGCCGACTGCCTTACATCCAGCCGACTGCCTTACATCCAGCCGACTGCCTTACATCCAGCCGACTGCGTTACATCCAGCCGACTGCGTTACATCCAGCCGACTGCGTTACATCCAGCCGACTGCGTTACATCCAGCCGATTGCGTTACATCCAGCCGACTTCCTGACATCCAGCCGACTTCCTGACATCCAGCCGACTTCCTTACATCCAGCCGACTTCCTTACATCCAGCCGACTGCGTTACATCCAGCCGACTGCGTTACATCCAGCCGACTGCGTTACATCCAGCCGACTGCGTTACATCCAGCCGACTGCCTGACATCCAGCCGACTTCCTGACATCCAGCCGACTTCCTGACATCCAGCCGACTTCCTGACATCCAGCCGACTTCCTGACATCCAGCCGACTTCCTTACATCCAGCCGACTTCCTTACATCCAGCCGACTTCCTTACATCCAGCCGACTGCCTTACATCCAGCCGACTTCCTTACATCCAGCCGACTTCCTTACATCCAGCCGACTTCCTTACATCCAGCCGACTTCCTTACATCCAGCCGACTTCCTTACATCCAGCCGACTTCCTTACATCCAGCCGACTTCATTACATCCAGCCGACTTCCTTCCATCCAGCCGACTTCCTTCCTTCCATCCAGCCGACTTCCTTCCTTCCATCCAGCCGACTTCCTTACATCCAGCCGACTGCATTACATCCAGCCGACTGCATTACATCCAGCCGACATCATTACATCCAGCCGACTTCCTTACATCCAGCCGACTTCCTTACATCCAGCCGACTGCATTACATCCAGCCGACTGCATTACATCCAGCCGACTGCATTACATCCAGCCGACATCATTACATCCAGCCGACTGCATTACATCCAGCCGACTGCATTACATCCAGCCGACTTCATTACATCCAGCCGACTTCATTACATCCAGCCGACTTCATTACATCCAGCCGACTGCATTACATCCAGCCGACTTCATTACATCCAGCCGACTTCCTTCCATCCAGCCGACTTCCTTCCATCCAGCCGACTTCCTTCCATCCAGCCGACTTCCTTCCATCCAGCCGACTTCCTTCCATCCAGCCGACTTCCTTACATCCAGCCGACTTCCTTACATCCAGCCGACTTCCTTACATCCAGCCGACTTCATTACATCCAGCCGACTTCCTTCCATCCAGCCGACGTCATTACATCCAGCCGACGTCATTACATCCAGCCGACGTCATTACATCCAGCCGACTTCATTACATCCAGCCGACTGCATTACATCCAGCCGACTGCATTACATCCAGCCGACTGCATTACATCCAGCCGACTTCATTACATCCAGCCGACTTCATTACATCCAGCCGACATCATTACATCCAGCAGACTTCATTACATCCAGCTGACTTCATTACATCCAGCCGACTTCATTACATCCAGCTGACATCATTACATCCAGCAGACTTCATTACATCCAGCTGACATCATTACATCCAGCAGACTTCATTACATCCAGCCGACATCATTACATCCAGCCGACATCATTACATCCAGCCGACATCATTACATCCAGCCGACATCATTACATCCAGCCGACTGCATTACATCCAGCCGACTTCATTACATCCAGCCGACATCATTACATCCAGCTGACATCATTACCTCCAGCTGACTGCATTATATCCAGCCGACTTCATTACATCCAGCCGACATCATTACATCCAGCCGACGTCATTACATCCAGCTGACTGCATTACATCCAGCTGACTTCATTACATCCAGCTGACTGCATTACAGCCAGCTGACTGCATTACAGCCAGCCGACTGCATTACATCCAGCTGACTGCATTACAGCCAGCTGACTGCATTACATCCAACCGACTGCATTACATCCAACCGACTGCATTACATCCAGCCGACATCATTACATCCAGCCGACATCATTACATCCAGCTGACATCATTACATCCAGCTGACATCATTACATCCAGCCGACATCATTACATCCAGCCGACATCATTACATCCAGCCGACATCATTACATCCAGCCGACATCATTACATCCAGCCGACTTCATTACATCCAGCCGACTTCATTACATCCAGCTGACATCATTACATCCAGCTGACATCATTACATCCAGCCGACATCATTACATCCAGCCGACATGTATTTTCTATGCAAACTTTCTAAATGTAAAAACAAAAATCACTGAACATGTTAATGGCAACATAGCTACTCTGTCATTCACTCTCTCTCTCTCTCTCTTTCTCTCTTTCTCTCATACTGAGATGCATGCGCTCGTGCACACACACACACATTAACATACGTACTAAACACACACATACGCATGGATTTTGTACTGTAGATATGTGGTAGTGGTGGAGTAGGGGCCTGAGGGCACACAGTGTGTTGTGAAGTCTGTGAATGTATTGTTATGTTTTTTAAAATTGTATAAACTGCCTTAATTTTGCAGGACCCCAGGAAGAGTAGCTGATGCTTTGGCAGCAGCTAATGGGGATCCATAATAAAAACAAATACAGACACACAAAGAAACATTTCTGGTGACAGATCCCTCATAATGTATCTTACCCTTAGATTTAACTCACTCGGAGGGCCACGTGTATTCTAGATGGCCCCTCACCATCTCTGTATTCTAGATGGCCCCTCACCATCTCTGTATTCTAGATGGCCCTTCACCATCTCTGTATTCTAGATGGCCCCTCACCATCTCTGTATTCTAGATGGCCCCTCACCATCTCTGTATTCTAGATGGCCCCTCACCATCTCTGTATTCTAGATGGCCCCTCACCATCTCTGTATTCTAGATGGCACCTCACCATCTCTGTATTCTAGATGGCCCCTCACCATCTCTGTATTCTAGATGGCCCTTCACCATCTCTGTATTCTAGATGGCCCCTCACCATCTCTGTATTCTAGATGGCCCCTCACCATCTCTGTATTCTAGATGGCACCTCACCATCTCTGTATTCTAGATGGCACTTCACCATCTCTGTATTCTAGATGGCCCTTCACCATCTCTGTATTCTAGATGGCCCTTCACCATCTCTGTATTCTAGATGGCACCTCACCATCTCTGTATTCTAGATGGCACTTCACCATCTCTGTATTCTAGATGGCCCTTCACCATCTCTGTATTCTAGATGGCCCCTCACCATCTCTGTATTCTAGATGGCCCCTCACCATCTCTGTATTCTAGATGGCACCTCACCATCTCTGTATTCTAGATGGCCCCTCACCATCTCTGTATTCTAGATGGCCCCTCACCATCTCTGTATTCTAGATGTCCCCTCACCATCTCTGTATTCTAGATGGCCCTTCACCATCTCTGTATTCTAGATGGCCCCTCACCATCTCTGTATTCTAGATGGCCCTTCACCATCTCTGTATTCTAGATGGCCCTTCACCATCTCTGTATTCTAGATGGCCCTTCACCATCTCTGTATTCTAGATGGCCCTTCACCATCTCTGTATTCTAGATGGCACCTCACCATCTCTGTATTCTAGATGGCACCTCACCATCTCTGTATTCTAGATGGCACCTCACCATCTCTGTATTCTAGATGGCCCTTCACCATCTCTGTATTCTAGATGGCCCCTCACCATCTCTGTATTCTAGATGTCCCCTCACCATCTCTGTATTCTAGATGGCCCCTCACCATCTCTGTATTCTAGATGGCCCTTCACCATCTCTGTATTCTAGATGGCCCCTCACCATCTCTGTATTCTAGATGTCCCCTCACCATCTCTGTATTCTAGATGGCCCCTCACCATCTCTGTATTCTAGATGGCCCCTCACCATCTCTGTATTCTAGATGGCCCTTCACCATCTCTGTATTCTAGATGGCCCCTCACCATCTCTGTATTCTAGATGGCCCTTCACCATCTCTGTATTCTAGATGGCCCTTCACCATCTCTGTATTCTAGATGGCCCTTCACCATCTCTGTATTCTAGATGGCCCTTCACCATCTCTGTATTCTAGATGGCCCTTCACCATCTCTGTATTCTAGATGGCCCTTCACCATCTCTGTATTCTAGATGGCCCTTCACCATCTCTGTATTCTAGATGGCACCTCACCATCTCTGTATTCTAGATGGCACCTCACCATCTCTGTATTCTAGATGGCACCTCACCATCTCTGTATTCTAGATGGCCCTTCACCATCTCTGTATTCTAGATGGCCCCTCACCATCTCTGTATTCTAGATGTCCCCTCACCATCTCTGTATTCTAGATGGCCCCTCACCATCTCTGTATTCTAGATGGCCCTTCACCATCTCTGTATTCTAGATGGCCCCTCACCATCTCTGTATTCTAGATGTCCCCTCACCATCTCTGTATTCTAGATGGCCCCTCACCATCTCTGTATTCTAGATGGCCCCTCACCATCTCTGTATTCTAGATGGCCCTTCACCATCTCTGTATTCTAGATGGCCCCTCACCATCTCTGTATTCTAGATGGCCCTTCACCATCTCTGTATTCTAGATGGCCCCTCACCATCTCTGTATTCTAGATGGCCCTTCACCATCTCTGTATTCTAGATGGCCCTTCACCATCTCTGTATTCTAGATGGCCCCTCACCATCTCTGTATTCTAGATGGCCCCTCACCATCTCTGTATTCTAGATGGCCCCTCACCATCTCTGTATTCTAGATGTCCCCTCACCATCTCTGTATTCTAGATGGCCCCTCACCATCTCTGTATTCTAGATGGCCCCTCACCATCTCTGTATTCTAGATGGCCCTTCACCATCTCTGTATTCTAGATGGCCCCTCACCATCTCTGTATTCTAGATGGCCCTTCACCATCTCTGTATTCTAGATGGCCCCTCACCATCTCTGTATTCTAGATGGCACTTCACCATCTCTGTATTCTAGATGTCCCCTCACCATCTCTGTATTCTAGATGGCCCTTCACCATCTCTGTATTCTAGATGGCCCCTCACCATCTCTGTATTCTAGATGTCCCCTTACCATCTCTGTATTCTAGATGGCCCTTCACCATCTCTGTATTCTAGATGGCCCCTCACCATCTCTGTATTCTAGATGGCCCCTCACCATCTCTGTATTCTAGATGGCCCTTCACCATCTCTGTATTCTAGATGGCACCTCACCATCTCTGTATTCTAGATGGCCCTTCACCATCTCTGTATTCTAGATGGCCCTTCACCATCTCTGTATTCTAGATGTCCCCTCACCATCTCTGTATTCTAGATGTCCCCTCACCATCTCTGTATTCTAGATGGCCCTTCACCATCTCTGTATTCTAGATGGCCCTTCACCATCTCTGTATTCTAGATGGCACTTCACCATCTCTGTACTAAATAACTCTCTCTTACAGGACTAATTGACTAAAACAGGTGCACGCACAAATATACGCAGTCACACGCACACACGCACACACACACAAAGAAACAGATATACACAAACACTCACGGAAGCATACACACATTATAGCTACAGCCTAAACATGCAGGTAGACACTGAAGAAGAATCAACAGCGTGGGTATTTATGGTAAAGGTCAATGTGTAGGCATACGGCCGTATAAGACTAATTCTTTATACACTACTGTAGAGTATTCACGGAGACTAGCTTTGAGATGCATAGATGCAACATCCACTGTTACATATCTGATCTGGGGAACACATTGTTGTGAGAAGTGATTGATCTCATCTTTAATAGGGGAGGAGCCAGGTGAGCATGCGCAGTAAGTGGTATCCATGGAGATGATAGGCCCACTTCCTGTGCTGGAGGAAATGGGTACCGGGGTTTGGGAGGGTGTGTGTGTGTGTGTGTGTGTGTGTGTGTGTGTGTGTGTGTGTGTGTGTGTGTGTGTGTGTGTGTGTGTGTGTGTTCTATAACCACCAATTAACTGCTTCTACAGGGTCAGGGAGAATCAAATGCTGTTTCAGACACAATTATGATTCTGTGAGATAGGTGGGTGCCAAGTATCACTGTGTGTGTGTGTGTGGTGTGTGTGTGTGTGTGTGTGTGTGTGTGTGTGTGTGTGTGTGTGTGTGTGTGTGTGTGAGAAAATGTGTGAGTGAGAGAGAGAACGAAAGAGAGAGCGAGAGAGAGAACGAGAGAGAGAGAGAGAGGTGGCTGCTGAAACCTCACAGAGTCCAAAGGAAACTATTACCTGTCCGTATACTGACTGATGAACGAACTGGAAGTCTCTGTATAAGAGTCTGCTAAATGACTCAAATGTAAATCTACACCAAAATATAAATGAAGAAGAATGTTGATCTTGTGAACAGGTTGTGAACAGGAAACAAAGTATGAGCAGAAGTAAGTAAGCATGCGTGTCCACACAGACAGTTGTATGATTTCCATGTTTACCATATCACATTATGTACCCATTTGTGAATATGCATGTCCTGCGAGTGTGTGTGTGTCCGTCCTGCGAGTGTGTGTGTGTGTGTGTGTGTGTGTGTGTGTGTGTGTGTGTGTGTGTGTGTGTGTGTGTGTGTGTGTGTCCTGTGAGTATGTGTTCCCGGCCCCCCTCACCTGCAGCAGGGGCCTCTGCACCGCCAGGACCTTCATAGTATCAGCACTAGCCAGGACTTTCAGTGGATCTGCTGTCTTGCTGACGGCCTGGATCTCCTTGTTGATCTCTGTTCTGACCTGGTGCAGGAACAGGTCGTTGATGTAGTAGGTCAGGAAGGTCCGGAGCTGGCACTGCTTGGCCTGGCCCGGTGGACCCATGTTCTGCTCCGTCTCATTGATGAACCTTGGGGGGGACAATGTTGAGGGAACGTTAGAGAGAGTGGAGAGGAACGTTGCGGAAACATTAGCCTGGATAGACCTATGGGGTGAAACAGAGAGACTGGACAGGAATGTTAGTGCAACGTTAGAGAACCTTGAGCCATCGTTAGAGAAACTGGGGGGAGACCTAGTCAGTTGTAAAGGGAAAGGGGGGAGACCTAGTCAGTTGTAAAGGGAAAGGGGGATACCTAGTCAGTTGTAAAGGGAAAGGGGGGATACCTAGTCAGTTGTAAAGGGAAAGGGGGATACCTAGTCAGTTGTAATGTGAAAGGGGGGATACCTAGTCAGTTGTAAAGGGAAAGGGGGGATACCTAGTCAGTTGTAAAGGGAAAGGGGGATACCTAGTCAGTTGTAAAGGGAAAGGGGGATACCTAGTCAGTTGTAAAGGGAAAGGGGGATACCTAGTCAGTTGTAAAGGGAAAGGGGGATACCTAGTCAGTTGTAAAGGGAAAGGGGGATACCTAGTCAGTTGTAAAGGGAAAGGGGGATACCTAGTCAGTTGTAAAGGGAAAGGGGGATACCTAGTCAGTTGTAAAGGGAAAGGGGGATACCTAGTCAGTTGTAAAGGGAAAGGGGGGATACCTAGTCAGTTGTAAAGGGAAAGGGGGATACCTAGTCAGTTGTAAAGGGAAAGGGGGATACCTAGTCAGTTGTAAAGGGAAAGGGGGAGACCTAGTCAGTTGTAAAGGGAAAGGGGGATACCTAGTCAGTTGTAAAGGGAAAGGGGGATACCTAGTCAGTTGTAAAGGGAAAGGGGGATACCTAGTCAGTTGTAAAGGGAAAGGGGGATATCTAGTCAGTTGTAAAGGGAAAGGGGGATACCTAGTCAGTTGTAAAGGGAAAGGGGGGATACCTAGTCAGTTGGAAAGGGAAAGGGGGATACCTAGTCAGTTGTAAAGGGAAAGGGGGATACCTAGTCAGTTGTAAAGGGAAAGGGGGATACCTAGTCAGTTGTAAAGGGAAAGGGGGATACCTAGTCAGTTGTAAAGGGAACGGGGGATACCTAGTCAGTTGTAAAGGGAAAGGGGGATACCTAGTCAGTTGTAAAGGGAAAGGGGGATACCTAGTCAGTTGTAAAGGGAAAGGGGGATACCTAGTCAGTTGTAAAGGGGGATACCTAGTCAGTTGTAAAGGGGGATACCTAGTCAGTTGTAAAGGGAAAGGGGGATACCTAGTCAGTTGTAAAGGGAAAGGGGGATACCTAGTCAGTTGTAAAGGGAAAGGGGGATACCTAGTCAGTTGTAAAGGGAAAGGGGGATACCTAGTCAGTTGTAAAGGGAAAGGGGGGATACCTAGTCAGTTGTAAAGGGAAAGGGGGATACCTAGTCAGTTGTAAAGGGAAAGGGGGGATACCTAGTCAGTTGTAAAGGGAAAGGGGGATACCTAGTCAGTTGTAAAGGGAAAGGGGGATACCTAGTCAGTTGTAAAGGGGAAAGGGGGATACCTAGTCAGTTGTAAAGGGGGATACCTAGTCAGTTGTAAAGGGAAAGGGGGATACCTAGTCAGTTGTAAAGGGAAAGGGGGGATACCTAGTCAGTTGTAAAGGGAAAGGGGGATACCTAGTCAGTTGTACAGGGAAAGGGGGGATACCTAGTCAGTTGTAAAGGGAAAGGGGGGATACCTAGTCAGTTGTAAAGGGAAAGGGGGATACCTAGTCAGTTGTACAGGGAAAGGGGGATACCTAGTCAGTTGTAAAGGGAAAGGGGGTACCTAGTCAGTTGTAAAGGGAAAGGGGGATACCTAGTCAGTTGTAAAGGGAAAGGGGGATACCTAGTCAGTTGTAAAGGGAAAGGGGGGATACCTAGTCAGTTGTAAAGGGAAAGGGGGGATACCTAGTCAGTTGTAAAGGGAAAGGGGGATACCTAGTCAGTTGTATGGGAAAGGGGGGTACCTAGTCAGTTGTATAGGGAAAGGGGGATACCTAGTCAGTTGTAAAGGGAAAGGGGGAAACCTAGTCAGTTGTAAAGGGAAAGGGGGATACCTAGTCAGTTGTAAAGGGAAAGGGGGGATACCTAGTCAGTTGTATAGGGAAAGGGGGATACCTAGTCAGTTGTAAAGGGAAAGGGGGATACCTAGTCAGTTGTATAGGGAAAGGGGGATACCTAGTCAGTTGTAAAGGGAAAGGGGGATACCTAGTCAGTTGTAAAGGGAAAGGGGGATACCTAGTCAGTTGTAAAGGGAAAGGGGGATACCTAGTCAGTTGTAAAGGGAAAGGGGATACCTAGTCAGTTGTAAAGGGAAAGGGGGATACCTAGTCAGTTGTAAAGGGAAAGGGGGATACCTAGTCAGTTGTAAAGGGAAAGGGGGATACCTAGTCAGTTGTAAAGGGAAAGGGGGATACCTAGTCAGTTGTAAAGGGAAAGGGGGATACCTAGTCAGTTGTAAAGGGAAAGGGGGATACCTAGTCAGTTGTAAAGGGAAAGGGGGATACCTAGTCAGTTGTAAAGGGAAAGGGGGATACCTAGTCAGTTGTAAAGGGAAAGGGGGGATACCTAGTCAGTTGTAAAGGGAAAGGGGATACCTAGTCAGTTGTAAAGGGAAAGGGGGGATACCTAGTCAGTTGTAAAGGGAAAGGGGGATACCTAGTCAGTTGTAAAGGGAAAGGGGGATACCTAGTCAGTTGTATAGGGAAAGGGGGATACCTAGTCAGTTGTAAAGGGAAAGGGGGATACCTAGTCAGTTGTAAAGGGAAAGGGGGATACCTAGTCAGTTGTAAAGGGAAAGGGGGATACCTAGTCAGTTGTACAGGGAAAGGGGGGAGACCTAGTCAGTTGTAAAGGGAAAGGGGGATACCTAGTCAGTTGTAAAGGGAAAGGGGGATACCTAGTCAGTTGATAAAGGGAAATGGGGATACCTAGTCAGTTGTAAAGGGAAATGGGGATACCTAGTCAGTTGTACAGGGAAAGGGGGATACCTAGTCAGTTGTAAAGGGAAAGGGGGATACCTAGTCAGTTGTAAAGGGAAAGGGGGATACCTAGTCAGTTGTAAAGGGAAAGGGGGATACCTAGTCAGTTGTAAAGGGAAAGGGGGATACCTAGTCAGTTGTACAGGGAAAGGGGGATACCTAGTCAGTTGTAAAGGGAAAGGGGGATACCTAGTCAGTTGTACAGGGAAAGGGGGAGACCTAGTCAGTTGTAAAGGGAAAGGGGGATACCTAGTCAGTTGTAAAGGGAAAGGGGGATACCTAGTCAGTTGTAAAGGGAAAGGGGGGGATACCTAGTCAGTTGTAAAGGGAAAGGGGGGAGACCTAGTCAGTTGTAAAGGGAAAGGGGGATACCTAGTCAGTTGTAAAGGGAAAGGGGGGATACCTAGTCAGTTGTACAGGGAAAGGGGGATACCTAGTCAGTTGTAAAGGGAAAGGGGGGATACCTAGTCAGTTGTAAAGGGAAAGGGGGATACCTAGTCAGTTGTAATGTGAAAGGGGGATACCTAGTCAGTTGTAAAGGGAAAGGGGGATACCTAGTCAGTTGTAAAGGGAAAGGGGGATACCTAGTCAGTTGTAATGTGAAAGGGGGGATACCTAGTCAGTTGTAAAGGGAAAGGGGGATACCTAGTCAGTTGTAAAGGGAAAGGGGGATACCTAGTCAGTTGTAAAGGGAAAGGGGGATACCTAGTCAGTTGTAAAGGGAAAGGGGGATACCTAGTCAGTTGTAAAGGGAAAGGGGGGATACCTAGTCAGTTGTAAAGGGAAAGGGGGATACCTAGTCAGTTGTAAAGGGAAAGGGGGGATACCTAGTCAGTTGTAAAGGGAAGGGGGATACCTAGTCAGTTGTAAAGGGAAAGGGGGATACCTAGTCAGTTGTAAAGGGAAAGGGGGGATACCTAGTCAGTTGTACGACTGAATGCCTTCAACTGAAATGTGTCTTCCACATTTAACCCCTCTAGGAACGTAAGAAGTAGTTCCACTAGCTGCAGAACACAGATGCTGTAATACCCATGATAAAGAGGCGATAATGTATTCCCATTAAATAAACAAAGGGGAATTGCGTTACCAAAATGAGTGGTAGTATTACGAACTAATTTGGAGAGAATAATTACCGTGCAGACTGTATTCATACTTTTAGAAAAGTTAAGAGTTAAAGGGCGATAACGTGCCAGGATGTTTCCATGACCAGTCCAGCACAACTTGGACAAACTGCTCGGGATAAGTCCTTGAAAACACTGGCGTCCTCCGATCTACATGGGTGAGTGTTTAACTAGCTGTTGAGTTGGTCAGATAGGGTCACACAGCAATGGAAGGGCTGGGGAGCACCATACACACCTCATTTGTCAAGGAATCACTGATAATCACTAGGCCTGTCTCACACACACACACACACACACACACACACACACACACACACACACACACACACACACACACACACACACACACACACACACACACACACACACACACACACACACACACACACACACACACACACACACACACACACACACACATACCTCCACGCAAGAGCGAGTGTGTCCTCAACAGCTTAACACACACTAATACACAAATAAATCACATCCTTCACATCAGGGTGAAGGGGGACAGATCTATTCAGAGTTGGAACTATGGAGGGAAGGAAGGAAGGAAGGAAGGAAGGAAGGAAGGAAGGAAGGAAGGAAGGAAGGAAGGAAGGAAGGAAGGAAGGAAGGAAGGAAGGAAGGAGAAAGTGAGGTAGGGAAGAAAGCAGGAAAGATGGAGAGGCTGAACAGAAGAAGGGAAGGAATGAAGAAAGGAAGGAAATGAATGAATGAACAAGAAGGAAGGGAGATGGAAGGAAGAATGGAAGGAAGGACGGAGCCAGGGAAGACTCCTATGATGTCTGGACTCTAGATGACTATATTGGGGGACAGCAGGGCTAGAGAGAGGGCTCTGTAGAAGGCTCTAGGTGTCTATATTGGGGGACAGCAGGGCTAGAGAGAGGGCTCTGTAGAAGGCTCTAGGTGTCTATATTAGGGGACAACAGGGCTAGAGAGAGGGCTCTGTAGGAGGCTCTAGGTGTCTATATTAGGGGACAGCAGGGCTAGAGAGAGGGCTCTGTAGAAGACTCTAGGTGACTATATTAGGGGACAACAGGGCTAGAGAGAGGGCTCTGTAGAAGGCTCTAGGTGACTATATTAGGGGACAACAGGGCTAGAGAGAGGGCTCTGTAGAAGGCTCTAGGTGACTATATTAGGGGACAACAGGGCTAGAGAGAGGGCTCTGTAGAAGACTCTAGGTGACTATATTAGGGGACAGCAGGGCTAGAGAGAGGGCTCTGTAGAAGGCTCTAGGTGACTATATTAGGGGACAACAGGGCTAGAGAGAGGGCTCTGTAGAAGACTCTAAGTGACTATATTAGGGGACAGCAGGGCTAGAGAGAGGGCTCTGTAGAAGGCTCTAGGTGTCTATATTAGGGGACAGCAGGGCTAGAGAGAGGGCTCTGTAGAAGGCTCTAGGTGTCTATATTAGGGGACAGCAGGGCTAGAGAGAGGGCTCTGTAGAAGACTCTAGGTGACTATATTGGGGGACAGCAGGGCTAGAGAGAGAGGGCTCTGTAGAAGGCTCTAGGTGACTATATTAGGGGACAACAGGGCTAGAGAGAGGGCTCTGTAGAAGGCTCTAGGTGTCTATATTGGGGGACAACAGGGCTAGAGAGAGGGCTCTGTAGAAGGCTCTAGGTGTCTATATTGGGGGACAACAGGGCTAGAGAGAGGGCTCTGTAGAAGGCTCTAGGTGTCTATATTAGGGGACAGCAGGGCTAGAGAGAGGGCTCTGTAGAAGGCTCTAGGTGACTATATTAGGGGACAACAGGGCTAGAGAGAGGGCTCTGTAGAAGGCTCTAGGTGTCTATATTAGGGGACAGCAGGGCTAGAGAGAGGGCTCTGTAGAAGGCTCTAGGTGACTATATTAGGGGACAGCAGGGCTAGAGAGAGGGCTCTGTAGAAGGCTCTAGGTGACTATATTAGGGGACAGCAGGGCTAGAGAGAGGGCTCTGTAGAAGGCTCTAGGTGACTATATTAGGGGACAACAGGGCTAGAGAGAGGGCTCTGTAGAAGGCTCTAGGTGTCTATATTGGGGGACAGCAGGGCTAGAGAGAGGGCTCTGTAGAAGGCTCTAGGTGTCTATATTGGGGGACAGCAGGGCTAGAGAGAGGGCTCTGTAGAAGGCTCTAGGTGACTATATTAGGGGACAACAGGGCTAGAGAGAGGGCTCTGTAGAAGGCTCTAGGTGTCTATATTGGGGGACAGCAGGGCTAGAGAGAGGGCTCTGTAGAAGACTCTAGGTGACTATATTGGGGGACAACAGGGCTAGAGAGAGGGCTCTGTAGAAGACTCTAGGTGTCTATATTGGGGGACAGCAGGGCTAGAGAGAGGGCTCTGTAGAAGGCTCTAGGTGTCTATATTGGGGGACAGCAGGGCTAGAGAGAGGGCTCTGTAGAAGACTCTAGGTGACTATATTAGGGGACAACAGGGCTAGAGAGAGGGCTCTGTAGAAGGCTCTAGGTGTCTATATTGGGGGACAGCAGGGCTAGAGAGAGGGCTCTGTAGAAGGCTCTAGGTGTCTATATTGGGGGACAACAGGGCTAGAGAGAGGGCTCTGTAGAAGACTCTAGGTGACTATATTAGGGGACAACAGGGCTAGAGAGAGGGCTCTGTAGAAGACTCTAGGTGTCTATATTGGGGGACAACAGGGCTAGAGAGAGGGCTCTGTAGAAGACTCTAGGTGTCTATATTGGGGGACAGCAGGGCTAGAGAGAGGGCTCTGTAGAAGACTCTAGGTGACTATATTAGGGGACAGCAGGGCTAGAGAGAGGGCTCTGTAGAAGGCTCTAGGTGTCTATATTAGGGGACAGCAGGGCTAGAGAGAGGGCTCTGTAGAAGGCTCTAGGTGTCTATATTAGGGGACAACAGGGCTAGAGAGAGGGCTCTGTAGAAGGCTCTAGGTGACTATATTGGGGGACAGCAGGGCTAGAGAGAGGGCTCTGTAGAAGGCTCTAGGTGACTATATTAGGGGACAGCAGGGCTAGAGAGAGGGCTCTGTAGAAGGCTCTAGGTGACTATATTGGGGGACAACAGGGCTAGAGAGAGGGCTCTGTAGAAGGCTCTAGGTGACTATATTGGGGGACAGCAGGGCTAGAGAGAGGGCTCTGTAGAAGGCTCTAGGTGTCTATATTGGGGGACAACAGGGCTAGAGAGAGGGCTCTGTAGGAGGCTCTAGGTGTCTATATTGGGGGACAGCAGGGCTAGAGAGAGGGCTCTGTAGAAGGCTCTAGGTGACTATATTGGGGGACAGCAGGGCTAGAGAGAGGGCTCTGTAGAAGACTCTAGGTGACTATATTGGGGGACAGCAGGGCTAGAGAGAGGGCTCTGTAGAAGGCTCTAGGTGACTATATTAGGGGACAACAGGGCTAGAGAGAGGGCTCTGTAGAAGACTCTAGGTGTCTATATTAGGGGACAACAGGGCTAGAGAGAGGGCTCTGTAGAAGGCTCTAGGTGACTATATTAGGGGACAACAGGGCTAGAGAGAGGGCTCTAGGTGTCTATATTGGGGGACAGCAGGGCTAGAGAGAGGGCTCTGTAGAAGGCTCTAGGTGTCTATATTGGGGGACAACAGGGCTAGAGAGAGGGCTCTGTAGAAGACTCTAGGTGACTATATTAGGGGACAGCAGGGCTAGAGAGAGGGCTCTGTAGAAGGCTCTAGGTGTCTATATTGGGGGACAACAGGGCTAGAGAGAGGGCTCTGTAGAAGGCTCTAGGTGTCTATATTAGGGGACAGCAGGGCTAGAGAGAGGGCTCTGTAGAAGGCTCTAGGTGTCTATATTAGGGGACAACAGGGCTAGAGAGAGGGCTCTGTAGAAGACTCTAGGTGTCTATATTGGGGGACAACAGGGCTAGAGAGAGGGCTCTGTAGAAGACTCTAGGTGACTATATTAGGGGACAGCAGGGCTAGAGAGAGGGCTCTGTAGAAGACTCTAGGTGTCTATATTGGGGGACAGCAGGGCTAGAGAGAGGGCTCTGTAGAAGGCTCTAGGTGTCTATATTGGGGGACAACAGGGCTAGAGAGAGGGCTCTGTAGAAGGCTCTAGGTGTCTATATTGGGGGACAACAGGGCTAGAGAGAGGGCTCTGTAGAAGACTCTAGGTGACTATATTAGGGGACAGCAGGGCTAGAGAGAGGGCTCTGAGAAGGCTCTAGGTGACTATATTGGGGGACAGCAGGGCTAGAGAGAGGGGCTCTGTAGAAGACTCTAGGTGTCTATATTGGGGACAGCAGGGCTAGAGAGAGGGCTCTGTAGAAGACTCTAGGTGACTATATTGGGGGACAGCAGGGCTAGAGAGAGGGCTCTGTAGAAGACTCTAGGTGTCTATATTGGGGGACAACAGGGCTAGAGAGAGGGCTCTGTAGAAGACTCTAGGTGTCTATATTAGGGGGACAGCAGGGCTAGAGAGAGGGCTCTGTAGAAGGCTCTAGGTGTCTATATTAGGGGACAGCAGGGCTAGAGAGGGCTCTGTAGAAGGCTCTAGGTGTCTATATTAGGGGACAACAGGGCTAGAGAGAGGGCTCTGTAGAAGGCTCTAGGTGTCTATATTGGGGGACAACAGGGCTAGAGAGAGGGCTCTGTAGAAGACTCTAGGTGACTATATTAGGGGACAACAGGGCTAGAGAGGGCTCTGTAGAAGGCTCTAGATGACTATATTAGGGGACAGCAGGGCTAGAGAGGGCTCTGTAGAAGACTCTAGGTGTCTATATTAGGGGACAGCAGGGCTAGAGAGAGGGCTCTGTAGAAGACTCTAGGTGACTATATTAGGGGACAGCAGGGCTAGAGAGAGGGCTCTGTAGAAGGCTCTAGGTGTCTATATTGGGGGACAACAGGGCTAGAGAGAGGGCTCTGTAGAAGACTCTAGGTGACTATATTAGGGGACAACAGGGCTAGAGAGAGGGCTCTGTAGAAGGCTCTAGGTGACTATATTAGGGGACAGCAGGGCTAGAGAGAGGGCTCTGTAGAAGACTCTAGGTGTCTATATTAGGGGACAGCAGGGCTAGAGAGAGGGCTCTGTAGAAGGCTCTAGGGTGTCTATATTAGGGGACAGCAGGGCTAGAGAGAGGGCTCTGTAGAAGGCTCTAGGTGACTATATTAGGGGACAACAGGGCTAGAGAGAGGGCTCTAGGTGTCTATATTGGGGGACAGCAGGGCTAGAGAGAGGGCTCTGTAGAAGGCTCTAGGTGTCTATATTGGGGGACAACAGGGCTAGAGAGAGGGCTCTGTAGAAGGCTCTAGGTGACTATATTGGGGGACAACAGGGCTAGAGAGAGGGCTCTGTAGAAGGCTCTAGGTGACTATATTGGGGGACAGCAGGGCTAGAGAGAGGGCTCTGTAGAAGGCTCTAGGTGACTATATTGGGGGACAACAGGGCTAGAGAGAGGGCTCTGTAGAAGACTCTAGGTGACTATATTAGGGGACAGCAGGGCTAGAGAGAGGGCTCTGTAGAAGACTCTAGGTGTCTATATTGGGGGACAGCAGGGCTAGAGAGAGGGCTCTGTAGAAGGCTCTAGGTGACTATATTAGGGGACAGCAGGGCTAGAGAGAGGGCTCTGTAGAAGGCTCTAGGTGACTATATTAGGGGACAGCAGGGCTAGAGAGAGGGCTCTGTAGAAGGCTCTAGGTGTCTATATTGGGGGACAACAGGGCTAGAGAGAGGGCTCTGTAGAAGGCTCTAGGTGTCTATATTAGGGGACAGCAGGGCTAGAGAGAGGGCTCTGTAGAAGGCTCTAGGTGACTATATTAGGGGACAACAGGGCTAGAGAGAGGGCTCTGTAGAAGGCTCTAGGTGTCTATATTGGGGGACAACAGGGCTAGAGAGAGGGCTCTGTAGAAGACTCTAGGTGACTATATTGGGGGACAGCAGGGCTAGAGAGAGGGCTCTGTAGAAGGCTCTAGGTGTCTATATTGGGGGACAACAGGGCTAGAGAGAGGGCTCTGTAGAAGGCTCTAGGTGACTATATTGGGGGACAACAGGGCTAGAGAGAGGGCTCTGTAGAAGACTCTAGGTGTCTATATTAGGGGACAACAGGGCTAGAGAGAGGGCTCTGTAGAAGGCTCTAGGTGACTATATTGGGGGACAGCAGGGCTAGAGAGAGGGCTCTGTAGAAGACTCTAGGTGTCTATATTGGGGGACAACAGGGCTAGAGAGAGGGCTCTGTAGAAGACTCTAGGTGTCTATATTGGGGGACAACAGGGCTAGAGAGAGGGCTCTAGGTGTCTATATTAGGGGACAACAGGGCTAGAGAGAGGGCTCTGTAGAAGGCTCTAGGTGACTATATTGGGGGACAACAGGGCTAGAGAGAGGGCTCTGTAGAAGGCTCTAGGTGACTATATTAGGGGACAGCAGGGCTAGAGAGAGGGCTCTGTAGAAGGCTCTAGGTGACTATATTGGGGGACAGCAGGGCTAGAGAGAGGGCTCTGTAGAAGGCTCTAGGTGACTATATTGGGGGACAACAGGGCTAGAGAGAGGGCTCTGTAGAAGGCTCTAGGTGACTATATTAGGGGACAACAGGGCTAGAGAGAGGGCTCTGTAGAAGGCTCTAGGTGACTATATTAGGGGACAACAGGGCTAGAGAGAGGGCTCTGTAGAAGGCTCTAGGTGTCTATATTGGGGGACAGCAGGGCTAGAGAGAGGGCTCTGTAGAAGGCTCTAGGTGACTATATTAGGGGACAGCAGGGCTAGAGAGAGGGCTCTGTACAAGGCTCTAGGTGTCTATATTGGGGGACAGCAGGGCTAGAGAGAGGGCTCTGTAGAAGGCTCTAGGTGTCTATATTAGGGGACAGCAGGGCTAGAGAGAGGGCTCTGTAGAAGGCTCTAGGTGACTATATTAGGGGACAACAGGGCTAGAGAGAGGGCTCTGTAGAAGGCTCTAGGTGACTATATTAGGGGACAACAGGGCTAGAGAGAGGGCTCTGTAGAAGACTCTAGGTGTCTATATTGGGGGACAACAGGGCTAGAGAGAGGGCTCTGTAGAAGGCTCTAGGTGTCTATATTGGGGGACAGCAGGGCTAGAGAGAGGGCTCTGTAGAAGGCTCTAGGTGACTATATTAGGGGACAACAGGGCTAGAGAGAGGGCTCTGTAGAAGGCTCTAGGTGTCTATATTGGGGGACAGCAGGGCTAGAGAGAGGGCTCTGTAGAAGGCTCTAGGTGTCTATATTAGGGGACAGCAGGGCTAGAGAGAGGGCTCTGTAGAAGGCTCTAGGTGACTATATTAGGGGACAACAGGGCTAGAGAGAGGGCTCTGTAGAAGGCTCTAGGTGACTATATTAGGGGACAACAGGGCTAGAGAGAGGGCTCTGTACAAGGCTCTAGGTGACTATATTGGGGGACAGCAGGGCTAGAGAGAGGGCTCTGTAGAAGGCTCTAGGTGTCTATATTAGGGGACAGCAGGGCTAGAGAGAGGGCTCTGTAGAAGGCTCTAGGTGACTATATTAGGGGACAACAGGGCTAGAGAGAGGGCTCTGTAGAAGGCTCTAGGTGACTATATTAGGGGACAACAGGGCTAGAGAGAGGGCTCTGTAGAAGACTCTAGGTGACTATATTGGGGGACAACAGGGCTAGAGAGAGGGCTCTGTAGAAGGCTCTAGGTGTCTATATTGGGGGACAGCAGGGCTAGAGAGAGGGCTCTGTAGAAGGCTCTAGGTGACTATATTAGGGGACAACAGGGCTAGAGAGAGGGCTCTGTAGAAGGCTCTAGGTGACTATATTGGGGGACAACAGGGCTAGAGAGAGGGCTCTGTAGAAGGCTCTAGGTGTCTATATTGGGGGACAGCAGGGCTAGAGAGGGCTCTGTAGAAGGCTCTAGGTGACTATATTAGGGGACAACAGGGCTAGAGAGAGGGCTCTGTAGAAGACTCTAGGTGACTATATTGGGGGACAACAGGGCTAGAGAGAGGGCTCTGTAGAAGGCTCTAGGTGTCTATATTAGGGGACAGCAGGGCTAGAGAGAGGGCTCTGTAGAAGGCTCTAGGTGACTATATTGGGGGACAGCAGGGCTAGAGAGAGGGCTCTGTAGAAGGCTCTAGGTGACTATATTAGGGGACAACAGGGCTAGAGAGAGGGCTCTGTAGAAGGCTCTAGGTGTCTATATTGGGGGACAGCAGGGCTAGAGAGAGGGCTCTGTAGAAGGCTCTAGGTGTCTATATTGGGGGACAGCAGGGCTAGAGAGAGGGCTCTGTAGAAGGCTCTAGGTGACTATATTAGGGGACAACAGGGCTAGAGAGAGGGCTCTGTAGAAGGCTCTAGGTGACTATATTGGGGGACAGCAGGGCTAGAGAGAGGGCTCTGTAGAAGGCTCTAGGTGACTATATTAGGGGACAACAGGGCTAGAGAGAGGGCTCTGTAGAAGGCTCTAGGTGACTATATTAGGGGACAACAGGGCTAGAGAGAGGGCTCTGTAGAAGGCTCTAGGTGACTATATTGGGGGACAACAGGGCTAGAGAGAGGGCTCTGTAGAAGGCTCTAGGTGTCTATATTGGGGGACAACAGGGCTAGAGAGAGGGCTCTGTAGAAGGCTCTAGGTGACTATATTAGGGGACAGCAGGGCTAGAGAGAGGGCTCTGTAGAAGGCTCTAGGTGTCTATATTGGGGGACAACAGGGCTAGAGAGAGGGCTCTGTAGAAGGCTCTAGGTGACTATATTGGGGGACAACAGGGCTAGAGAGAGGGCTCTGTAGAAGGCTCTAGGTGTCTATATTAGGGGACAACAGGGCTAGAGAGGGCTCTGTAGATGGCTCTAGGTGACTATATTGGGGGACAGCAGGGCTAGAGAGAGGGCTCTGTAGAAGGCTCTAGATGACTATATTAGGGGACAGCAGGGCTAGAGAGAGGGCTCTAGGTGTCTATATTGGGGGACAGCAGGGCTAGAGAGAGGGCTCTGTAGAAGACTCTAGGTGTCTATATTGGGGGACAGCAGGGCTAGAGAGAGGGCTCTGTAGAAGGCTCTAGGTGTCTATATTAGGGGACAACAGGGCTAGAGAGAGGGCTCTGTAGAAGACTCTAGGTGTCTATATTAGGGGACAACAGGGCTAGAGAGAGGGCTCTGTAGAAGACTCTAGGTGTCTATATTGGGGGACAGCAGGGCTAGAGAGAGGGCTCTGTAGAAGGCTCTAGGTGACTATATTAGGGGACAGCAGGGCTAGAGAGAGGGCTCTGTAGAAGGCTCTAGGTGACTATATTAGGGGACAGCAGGGCTAGAGAGAGGGCTCTGTAGAAGGCTCTAGGTGACTATATTGGGGGACAGCAGGGCTAGAGAGAGGGCTCTGTAGAAGGCTCTAGGTGACTATATTAGGGGACAGCAGGGCTAGAGAGAGGGCTCTGTAGAAGGCTCTAGGTGTCTATATTAGGGGACAACAGGGCTAGAGAGAGGGCTCTGTAGAAGGCTCTAGGTGACTATATTGGGGGACAGCAGGGCTAGAGAGAGGGCTCTGTAGAAGACTCTAGGTGACTATATTAGGGGACAGCAGGGCTAGAGAGAGGGCTCTGTAGAAGGCTCTAGGTGACTATATTGGGGGACAACAGGGCTAGAGAGAGGGCTCTGTAGAATGCTCTAGGTGACTATATTGGGGGACAACAGGGCTAGAGAGAGGGCTCTGTAGAAGGCTCTAGATGACTATATTAGGGGACAACAGGGCTAGAGAGAGGGCTCTGTAGAAGGCTCTAGATGACTATATTAGGGGACAGCAAGGCTAGAGAGAGGGCTCTGTAGAAGGCTCTAGGTGACTATATTAGGGGACAACAGGGCTAGAGAGAGGGCTCTGTAGAAGACTCTAGGTGACTATATTAGGGGACAACAGGGCTAGAGAGAGGGCTCTGTAGAAGGCTCTAGGTGACTATATTAGGGGACAACAGGGCTAGAGAGGGCTCTGTAGAAGGCTCTAGGTGACTATATTAGGGGACAACAGGGCTAGAGAGAGGGCTCTGTAGAAGGCTCTAGGTGACTATATTGGTGGGACAACAGGGCTAGAGAGAGGGCTCTGTAGAAGACTCTAGGTGTCTATATTAGGGGACAACAGGGCTAGAGAGAGGGCTCTGTAGAAGGCTCTAGGTGACTATATTGGGGGACAACAGGGCTAGAGAGAGGGCTCTGTAGAAGGCTCTAGGTGACTATATTAGGGGACAACAGGGCTAGAGAGAGGGCTCTGTAGAAGACTCTAGGTGACTATATTAGGGGACAACAGGGCTAGAGAGAGGGCTCTGTAGAAGGCTCTAGGTGACTATATTGGGGGACAGCAGGGCTAGAGAGAGGGCTCTGTAGAAGGCTCTAGGTGTCTATATTGGGGGACAGCAGGGCTAGAGAGAGGGCTCTGTAGAAGGCTCTAGGTGTCTATATTGGGGGACAGCAGGGCTAGAGAGAGGGCTCTGTAGAAGGCTCTAGGTGACTATATTAGGGGACAACAGGGCTAGAGAGAGGGCTCTGTAGAAGGCTCTAGGTGACTATATTAGGGGACAACAGGGCTAGAGAGAGGGCTCTGTAGAAGACTCTAGGTGTCTATATTGGGGGACAGCAGGGCTAGAGAGAGGGCTCTGTAGAAGGCTCTAGGTGTCTATATTGGGGGACAACAGGGCTAGAGAGAGGGCTCTGTAGAAGACTCTAGGTGTCTATATTAGGGGACAACAGGGCTAGAGAGAGGGCTCTGTAGAAGACTCTAGGTGTCTATATTGGGGGACAGCAGGGCTAGAGAGAGGGCTCTGTAGAAGGCTCTAGGTGACTATATTGGGGGACAGCAGGGCTAGAGAGAGGGCTCTGTAGAAGGCTCTAGGTGTCTATATTGGGGGACAGCAGGGCTAGAGAGAGGGCTCTAGGTGTCTATATTAGGGGACAACAGGGCTAGAGAGAGGGCTCTGTAGAAGGCTCTAGGTGACTATATTGGGGGACAGCAGGGCTAGAGAGAGGGCTCTGTAGAAGGCTCTAGGTGACTATATTAGGGGACAACAGGGCTAGAGAGAGGGCTCTGTAGAAGGCTCTAGGTGACTATATTGGGGGACAGCAGGGCTAGAGAGAGGGCTCTGTAGAAGGCTCTAGGTGACTATATTAGGGGACAACAGGGCTAGAGAGGGCTCTGTAGAAGGCTCTAGGTGACTATATTGGGGGACAGCAGGGCTAGAGAGAGGGCTCTGTAGAAGGCTCTAGGTGACTATATTAGGGGACAACAGGGCTAGAGAGAGGGCTCTGTAGAAGGCTCTAGGTGACTATATTAGGGGACAGCAGGGCTAGAGAGAGGGCTCTGTAGAAGGCTCTAGGTGTCTATATTAGGGGACAGCAGGGCTAGAGAGAGGGCTCTGTAGAAGACTCTAGGTGTCTATATTGGGGGACAGCAGGGCTAGAGAGAGGGCTCTGTAGAAGGCTCTAGGTGTCTATATTAGGGGACAACAGGGCTAGAGAGAGGGCTCTGTAGAAGGCTCTAGGTGACTATATTAGGGACAGCAGGGCTAGAGAGAGGGCTCTGTAGAAGGCTCTAGGTGTCTATATTAGGGGACAACAGGGCTAGAGAGAGGGCTCTGTAGAAGGCTCTAGGTGTCTATATTGGGGGACAGCAGGGCTAGAGAGAGGGCTCTGTAGAAGGCTCTAGGTGACTATATTGGGGGACAGCAGGGCTAGAGAGAGGGCTCTGTAGAAGGCTCTAGGTGACTATATTAGGGGACAACAGGGCTAGAGAGAGGGCTCTGTAGAAGACTCTAGGTGACTATATTAGGGGACAGCAGGGCTAGAGAGAGGGCTCTGTAGAAGGCTCTAGGTGACTATATTGGGGGACAACAGGGCTAGAGAGAGGGCTCTGTAGAAGGCTCTAGGTGACTATATTAGGGGACAGCAGGGCTAGAGAGAGGGCTCTGTAGAAGGCTCTAGGTGACTATATTAGGGGACAACAGGGCTAGAGAGAGGGCTCTGTAGAAGGCTCTAGGTGACTATATTAGGGGACAACAGGGCTAGAGAGAGGGCTCTGTAGAAGACTCTAGGTGTCTATATTGGGGGACAGCAGGGCTAGAGAGAGGGCTCTGTAGAAGGCTCTAGGTGTCTATATTAGGGGACAACAGGGCTAGAGAGAGGGCTCTGTAGAAGACTCTAGGTGTCTATATTAGGGGACAACAGGGCTAGAGAGAGGGCTCTGTAGAAGACTCTAGGTGTCTATATTGGGGGACAGCAGGGCTAGAGAGAGGGCTCTGTAGAAGGCTCTAGGTGTCTATATTAGGGGACAGCAGGGCTAGAGAGAGGGCTCTGTAGAAGGCTCTAGGTGACTATATTAGGGGACAGCAGGGCTAGAGAGAGGGCTCTGTAGAAGGCTCTAGGTGACTATATTGGGGGACAGCAGGGCTAGAGAGAGGGCTCTGTAGAAGGCTCTAGGTGACTATATTAGGGGACAGCAGGGCTAGAGAGAGGGCTCTGTAGAAGGCTCTAGGTGTCTATATTAGGGGACAACAGGGCTAGAGAGAGGGCTCTGTAGAAGGCTCTAGGTGACTATATTGGGGGACAGCAGGGCTAGAGAGAGGGCTCTGTAGAAGACTCTAGGTGACTATATTAGGGGACAACAGGGCTAGAGAGAGGGCTCTGTAGAAGACTCTAGGTGTCTATATTAGGGGACAGCAGGGCTAGAGAGAGGGCTCTGTAGAAGGCTCTAGGTGACTATATTAGGGGGACAACAGGGCTAGAGAGGGCTCTGTAGAAGGCTCTAGGTGACTATATTGGGGGACAGCAGGGCTAGAGAGAGGGCTCTGTAGAAGGCTCTAGGTGACTATATTGGGGGACAACAGGGCTAGAGAGAGGGCTCTGTAGAAGGCTCTAGGTGACTATATTGGGGGACAACAGGGCTAGAGAGAGGGCTCTGTAGAAGGCTCCTAGATGACTATATTAGGGGACAACAGGGCTAGAGAGAGGGCTCTGTAGAAGGCTCTAGATGACTATATTAGGGGACAGCAAGGCTAGAGAGAGGGCTCTGTAGAAGGCTCTAGGTGACTATATTAGGGGGACAACAGGGCTAGAGAGGGCTCTGTAGAAGGCTCTAGGTGACTATATTAGGGGACAACAGGGCTAGAGAGAGGGCTCTGTAGAAGGCTCTAGGTGACTATATTGGTGGGACAACAGGGCTAGAGAGAGGGCTCTGTAGAAGGCTCTAGGTGACTATATTGGGGGACAACAGGGCTAGAGAGAGGGCTCTGTAGAAGGCTCTAGGTGACTATATTAGGGGACAACAGGGCTAGAGAGAGGGCTCTGTAGAAGACTCTAGGTGACTATATTAGGGGACAACAGGGCTAGAGAGAGGGCTCTGTAGAAGACTAGGTGACTATATTGGGGGACAACAGGGCTAGAGAGAGGGCTCTGTAGAAGGCTCTAGGTGACTATATTAGGGGACAGCAGGGCTAGAGAGAGGGCTCTGTAGAAGGCTCTAGGTGTCTATATTGGGGGACAGCAGGGCTAGAGAGAGGGCTCTGTAGAAGGCTCTAGGTGACTATATTAGGGGACAACAGGGCTAGAGAGAGGGCTCTGTAGAAGACTCTAGGTGTCTATATTGGGGGACAGCAGGGCTAGAGAGAGGGCTCTGTAGAAGACTCTAGGTGTCTATATTAGGGGACAGCAGGGCTAGAGAGAGGGCTCTGTAGAAGGCTCTAGGTGACTATATTAGGGGACAACAGGGCTGGAGAGGGCTCTGTAGAAGGCTCTAGGTGACTATATTGGGGGACAGCAGGGCTAGAGAGAGGGCTCTGTAGAAGACTCTAGGTGTCTATATTGGGGGACAGCAGGGCTAGAGAGAGGGCTCTGTAGAAGGCTCTAGGTGTCTATATTGGGGGACAACAGGGCTAGAGAGAGGGCTCTGTAGAAGGCTCTAGGTGTCTATATTGGGGGACAGCAGGGCTAGAGAGAGGGCTCTGTAGAAGGCTCTAGGTGTCTATATTGGGGGACAACAGGGCTAGAGAGAGGGCTCTGTAGAAGGCTCTAGGTGTCTATATTGGGGGACAGCAGGGCTAGAGAGAGGGCTCTGTAGAAGGCTCTAGATGACTATATTAGGGGACAGCAGGGCTAGAGAGAGGGCTCTGTAGAAGGCTCTAGGTGTCTATATTAGGGGACAGCAGGGCTAGAGAGAGGGCTCTGTAGAAGGCTCTAGGTGACTATATTAGGGGACAACAGGGCTAGAGAGAGGGCTCTGTAGAAGGCTCTAGGTGTCTATATTAGGGGACAACAGGGCTAGAGAGAGGGCTCTGTAGAAGGCTCTAGGTGACTATATTAGGGGACAACAGGGCTAGAGAGAGGGCTCTAGGTGTCTATATTAGGGGACAACAGGGCTAGAGAGAGGGCTCTGTAGAAGGCTCTAGGTGACTATATTGGGGGACAGCAGGGCTAGAGAGAGGGCTCTGTAGAAGGCTCTAGGTGACTATATTAGGGGACAACAGGGCTAGAGAGAGGGCTCTAGGTGTCTATATTAGGGGACAACAGGGCTAGAGAGAGGGCTCTGTAGAAGGCTCTAGGTGACTATATTGGGGGACAGCAGGGCTAGAGAGAGGGCTCTGTAGAAGGCTCTAGGTGACTATATTAGGGGACAACAGGGCTAGAGAGAGGGCTCTGTAGAAGGCTCTAGGTGACTATATTGGGGGACAGCAGGGCTAGAGAGAGGGCTCTGTAGAAGGCTCTAGGTGACTATATTAGGGGACAACAGGGCTAGAGAGGGCTCTGTAGAAGGCTCTAGGTGACTATATTGGGGGACAGCAGGGCTAGAGAGAGGGCTCTGTAGAAGGCTCTAGATGACTATATTAGGGGACAACAGGGCTAGAGAGAGGGCTCTGTAGAAGGCTCTAGGTGACTATATTAGGGGACAGCAGGGCTAGAGAGAGGGCTCTGTAGAAGGCTCTAGGTGTCTATATTGGGGGACAGCAGGGCTAGAGAGAGGGCTCTGTAGAAGACTCTAGGTGTCTATATTGGGGGACAGCAGGGCTAGAGAGAGGGCTCTGTAGAAGACTCTAGGTGACTATATTAGGGGACAGCAGGGCTAGAGAGAGGGCTCTGTAGAAGGCTCTAGGTGTCTATATTAGGGGACAACAGGGCTAGAGAGAGGGCTCTGTAGAAGGCTCTAGGTGACTATATTAGGGGACAGCAGGGCTAGAGAGAGGGCTCTGTAGAAGGCTCTAGGTGTCTATATTAGGGGACAACAGGGCTAGAGAGAGGGCTCTGTAGAAGGCTCTAGGTGTCTATATTGGGGACAGCAGGGCTAGAGAGAGGGCTCTGTAGAAGGCTCTAGGTGACTATATTAGGGGACAGCAGGGCTAGAGAGAGGGCTCTGTAGAAGGCTCTAGGTGTCTATATTAGGGGACAACAGGGCTAGAGAGAGGGCTCTGTAGAAGGCTCTAGGTGACTATATTGGGGGACAGCAGGGCTAGAGAGAGGGCTCTGTAGAAGACTCTAGGTGACTATATTAGGGGACAACAGGGCTAGAGAGAGGGCTCTGTAGAAGACTCTAGGTGTCTATATTAGGGGACAGCAGGGCTAGAGAGAGGGCTCTGTAGAAGGCTCTAGGTGACTATATTAGGGGACAACAGGGCTAGAGAGGGCTCTGTAGAAGGCTCTAGGTGACTATATTGGGGGACAGCAGGGCTAGAGAGAGGGCTCTGTAGAAGGCTCTAGGTGACTATATTGGGGGACAACAGGGCTAGAGAGAGGGCTCTGTAGAAGGCTCTAGGTGACTATATTAGGGGACAGCAGGGCTAGAGAGAGGGCTCTGTAGAAGGCTCTAGGTGACTATATTAGGGGACAGCAGGGCTAGAGAGAGGGCTCTGTAGAAGGCTCTAGGTGACTATATTGGGGGACAGCAGGGCTAGAGAGAGGGCTCTGTAGAAGACTCTAGGTGACTATATTGGGGGACAGCAGGGCTAGAGAGAGGGCTCTGTAGAAGGCTCTAGGTGACTATATTAGGGGACAGCAGGGCTAGAGAGAGGGCTCTGTAGAAGACTCTAGGTGACTATATTGGGGGACAGCAGGGCTAGAGAGAGGGCTCTGTAGAAGGCTCTAGGTGACTATATTAGGGGACAGCAGGGCTAGAGAGAGGGCTCTGTAGAAGACTCTAGGTGACTATATTGGGGGACAGCAGGGCTAGAGAGAGGGCTCTGTAGAGGGCTCTAGGTGTCTATATTAGGGGACAACAGGGCTAGAGAGAGGGCTCTGTAGAAGGCTCTAGGTGACTATATTGGGGGACAGCAGGGCTAGAGAGAGGGCTCTGTAGAAGGCTCTAGGTGACTATATTAGGGGACAACAGGGCTAGAGAGAGGGCTCTGTAGAAGGCTCTAGGTGACTATATTGGGGGACAGCAGGGCTAGAGAGAGGGCTCTGTAGAAGGCTCTAGGTGACTATATTGGGGGACAACAGGGCTAGAGAGAGGGCTCTGTAGAAGGCTCTAGGTGACTATATTAGGGGACAGCAGGGCTAGAGAGAGGGCTCTGTAGAAGGCTCTAGGTGACTATATTAGGGGACAGCAGGGCTAGAGAGAGGGGCTCTGTAGAAGGCTCTAGGTGACTATATTGGGGGACAGCAGGGCTAGAGAGAGGGCTCTGTAGAAGGCTCTAGGTGACTATATTAGGGGACAGCAGGGCTAGAGAGAGGGCTCTGTAGAAGGCTCTAGGTGTCTATATTAGGGGACAACAGGGCTAGAGAGAGGGCTCTGTAGAAGGCTCTAGGTGACTATATTGGGGGACAGCAGGGCTAGAGAGAGGGCTCTGTAGAAGACTCCTAGGTGACTATATTAGGGGACAACAGGGCTAGAGAGAGGGCTCTGTAGAAGGCTCTAGGTGTCTATATTAGGGGACAGCAGGGCTAGAGAGAGGGCTCTGTAGAAGGCTCTAGGTGACTATATTAGGGGACAACAGGGCTAGAGAGGGCTCTGTAGAAGGCTCTAGGTGACTATATTGGGGGACAGCAGGGCTAGAGAGAGGGCTCTGTAGAAGGCTCTAGGTGACTATATTGGGGGACAACAGGGCTAGAGAGAGGGCTCTGTAGAAGGCTCTAGGTGACTATATTGGGGGACAACAGGGCTAGAGAGAGGGCTCTGTAGAAGGCTCTAGATGACTATATTAGGGGACAACAGGGCTAGAGAGAGGGCTCTGTAGAAGGCTCTAGGTGACTATATTAGGGGACAGCAAGGCTAGAGAGAGGGCTCTGTAGAAGGCTCTAGGTGACTATATTAGGGGACAACAGGGCTAGAGAGGGCTCTGTAGAAGGCTCTAGGTGACTATATTAGGGGACAACAGGGCTAGAGAGAGGGCTCTGTAGAAGGCTCTAGGTGACTATATTGGTGGGACAACAGGGCTAGAGAGAGGGCTCTGTAGAAGGCTCTAGGTGACTATATTGGGGGACAACAGGGCTAGAGAGAGGGCTCTGTAGAAGGCTCTAGGTGACTATATTAGGGGACAACAGGGCTAGAGAGAGGGCTCTGTAGAAGACTCTAGGTGACTATATTAGGGGACAACAGGGCTAGAGAGAGGGCTCTGTAGAAGGCTCTAGGTGACTATATTAGGGGACAGCAGGGCTAGAGAGAGGGCTCTGTAGAAGGCTCTAGGTGTCTATATTAGGGGACAACAGGGCTAGAGAGAGGGCTCTGTAGAAGGCTCTAGGTGACTATATTGGGGGACAACAGGGCTAGAGAGAGGGCTCTGTAGAAGGCTCTAGATGACTATATTAGGGGACAACAGGGCTAGAGAGAGGGCTCTGTAGAAGGCTCTAGATGACTATATTAGGGGACAGCAAGGCTAGAGAGAGGGCTCTGTAGAAGGCTCTAGGTGACTATATTGGGGGACAACAGGGCTAGAGAGGGCTCTGTAGAAGGCTCTAGGTGACTATATTAGGGGACAACAGGGCTAGAGAGAGGGCTCTGTAGAAGGCTCTAGGTGACTATATTGGTGGGACAACAGGGCTAGAGAGAGGGCTCTGTAGAAGGCTCTAGGTGACTATATTGGGGGACAACAGGGCTAGAGAGAGGGCTCTGTAGAAGGCTCTAGGTGTCTATATTAGGGGACAGCAGGGCTAGAGAGAGGGCTCTGTAGAAGGCTCTAGGTGACTATATTAGGGGACAACAGGGCTAGAGAGAGGGCTCTGTAGAAGACTCTAGGTGACTATATTAGGGGACAACAGGGCTAGAGAGAGGGCTCTGTAGAAGGCTCTAGGTGACTATATTAGGGGACAGCAGGGCTAGAGAGAGGGCTCTGTAGAAGGCTCTAGGTGTCTATATTAGGGGACAACAGGGCTAGAGAGAGGGCTCTGTAGAAGGCTCTAGGTGTCTATATTGGGGGACAGCAGGGCTAGAGAGAGGGCTCTGTAGAAGGCTCTAGGTGACTATATTGGGGGACAGCAGGGCTAGAGAGAGGGCTCTGTAGAAGGCTCTAGGTGACTATATTAGGGGACAACAGGGCTAGAGAGAGGGCTCTGTAGAAGACTCTAGGTGACTATATTAGGGGACAGCAGGGCTAGAGAGAGGGCTCTGTAGAAGGCTCTAGGTGACTATATTAGGGGACAACAGGGCTAGAGAGAGGGCTCTGTAGAAGGCTCTAGGTGTCTATATTAGGGGACAACAGGGCTAGAGAGAGGGCTCTGTAGAAGGCTCTAGATGACTATATTAGGGGACAGCAGGGCTAGAGAGAGGGCTCTGTAGAAGGCTCTAGGTGACTATATTGGGGGACAACAGGGCTAGAGAGAGGGCTCTGTAGAAGGCTCTAGGTGACTATATTAGGGGACAGCAGGGCTAGAGAGAGGGCTCTGTAGAAGGCTCTAGGTGACTATATTAGGGGACAACAGGGCTAGAGAGAGGGCTCTGTAGAAGGCTCTAGGTGACTATATTAGGGGACAACAGGGCTAGAGAGAGGGCTCTGTAGAAGACTCTAGGTGTCTATATTGGGGGACAGCAGGGCTAGAGAGAGGGCTCTGTAGAAGGCTCTAGGTGTCTATATTAGGGGACAACAGGGCTAGAGAGAGGGCTCTGTAGAAGACTCTAGGTGTCTATATTAGGGGACAACAGGGCTAGAGAGAGGGCTCTGTAGAAGACTCTAGGTGTCTATATTGGGGGACAGCAGGGCTAGAGAGAGGGCTCTGTAGAAGGCTCTAGGTGTCTATATTAGGGGACAGCAGGGCTAGAGAGAGGGCTCTGTAGAAGGCTCTAGGTGACTATATTAGGGGACAGCAGGGCTAGAGAGAGGGCTCTGTAGAAGGCTCTAGGTGACTATATTGGGGGACAGCAGGGCTAGAGAGAGGGCTCTGTAGAAGGCTCTAGGTGACTATATTAGGGGACAGCAGGGCTAGAGAGAGGGCTCTGTAGAAGGCTCTAGGTGTCTATATTAGGGGACAACAGGGCTAGAGAGAGGGCTCTGTAGAAGGCTCTAGGTGACTATATTGGGGGACAGCAGGGCTAGAGAGAGGGCTCTGTAGAAGACTCTAGGTGACTATATTAGGGGACAACAGGGCTAGAGAGAGGGCTCTGTAGAAGACTCTAGGTGTCTATATTAGGGGACAGCAGGGCTAGAGAGAGGGCTCTGTAGAAGGCTCTAGGTGACTATATTAGGGGACAACAGGGCTAGAGAGGGCTCTGTAGAAGGCTCTAGGTGACTATATTGGGGGACAGCAGGGCTAGAGAGAGGGCTCTGTAGAAGGCTCTAGGTGACTATATTGGGGGACAACAGGGCTAGAGAGAGGGCTCTGTAGAAGGCTCTAGGTGACTATATTGGGGGACAACAGGGCTAGAGAGAGGGCTCTGTAGAAGGCTCTAGATGACTATATTAGGGGACAACAGGGCTAGAGAGAGGGCTCTGTAGAAGGCTCTAGATGACTATATTAGGGGACAGCAAGGCTAGAGAGAGGGCTCTGTAGAAGGCTCTAGGTGACTATATTAGGGGACAACAGGGCTAGAGAGGGCTCTGTAGAAGGCTCTAGGTGACTATATTAGGGGACAACAGGGCTAGAGAGAGGGCTCTGTAGAAGGCTCTAGGTGACTATATTGGTGGGACAACAGGGCTAGAGAGAGGGCTCTGTAGAAGGCTCTAGGTGACTATATTGGGGGACAGCAGGGCTAGAGAGAGGGCTCTGTAGAAGGCTCTAGGTGACTATATTAGGGGACAACAGGGCTAGAGAGAGGGCTCTGTAGAAGACTCTAGGTGTCTATATTAGGGGACAGCGGGGCTAGAGAGAGGGCTCTGTAGAAGACTCTAGGTGACTATATTAGGGGACAACAGGGCTAGAGAGAGGGCTCTGTAGAAGGCTCTAGGTGACTATATTAGGGGACAACAGGGCTAGAGAGAGGGCTCTGTAGAAGACTCTAGGTGACTATATTAGGGGACAACAGGGCTAGAGAGAGGGCTCTGTAGAAGACTAGGTGACTATATTGGGGGACAACAGGGCTAGAGAGAGGGCTCTGTAGAAGGCTCTAGGTGACTATATTAGGGGACAGCAGGGCTAGAGAGAGGGCTCTGTAGAAGGCTCTAGGTGTCTATATTGGGGGACAGCAGGGCTAGAGAGAGGGCTCTGTAGAAGGCTCTAGGTGACTATATTAGGGGACAACAGGGCTAGAGAGAGGGCTCTGTAGAAGACTCTAGGTGTCTATATTGGGGGACAGCAGGGCTAGAGAGAGGGCTCTGTAGAAGACTCTAGGTGTCTATATTAGGGGACAGCAGGGCTAGAGAGAGGGCTCTGTAGAAGGCTCTAGGTGACTATATTAGGGGACAACAGGGCTGGAGAGGGCTCTGTAGAAGGCTCTAGGTGACTATATTGGGGGACAGCAGGGCTAGAGAGAGGGCTCTGTAGAAGGCTCTAGGTGTCTATATTGGGGGACAACAGGGCTAGAGAGAGGGCTCTGTAGAAGGCTCTAGGTGTCTATATTGGGGGACAGCAGGGCTAGAGAGAGGGCTCTGTAGAAGGCTCTAGGTGTCTATATTGGGGGACAACAGGGCTAGAGAGAGGGCTCTGTAGAAGGCTCTAGGTGTCTATATTGGGGACAGCAGGGCTAGAGAGAGGGCTCTGTAGAAGGCTCTAGATGACTATATTAGGGGACAGCAGGGCTAGAGAGAGGGCTCTGTAGAAGGCTCTAGGTGTCTATATTAGGGGACAGCAGGGCTAGAGAGAGGGCTCTGTAGAAGGCTCTAGGTGACTATATTAGGGGACAACAGGGCTAGAGAGAGGGCTCTGTAGAAGGCTCTAGGTGTCTATATTAGGGGACAACAGGGCTAGAGAGAGGGCTCTGTAGAAGGCTCTAGGTGTCTATATTAGGGGACAGCAGGGCTAGAGAGAGGGCTCTGTAGAAGGCTCTAGGTGACTATATTAGGGGACAACAGGGCTGGAGAGAGGGCTCTGTAGAAGACTCTAGGTGTCTATATTAGGGGACAACAGGGCTAGAGAGAGGGCTCTGTAGAAGGCTCTAGGTGACTATATTGGGGGACAGCAGGGCTAGAGAGAGGGCTCTGTAGAAGGCTCTAGGTGTCTATATTAGGGGACAGCAGGGCTAGAGAGAGGGCTCTGTAGAAGGTTCTAGGTGTCTATATTAGGGGACAGCAGGGCTAGAGAGAGGGCTCTGTAGAAGGCTCTAGGTGACTATATTAGGGGACAACAGGGCTAGAGAGAGGGCTCTGTAGAAGGCTCTAGGTGACTATATTAGGGGACAACAGGGCTAGAGAGAGGGCTCTGTAGAAGACTCTAGGTGACTATATTAGGGGACAGCAGGGCTAGAGAGAGGGCTCTGTAGAAGGCTCTAGGTGTCTATATTAGGGGACAGCAGGGCTAGAGAGAGGGCTCTGTAGAAGACTCTAGGTGACTATATTAGGGGACAACAGGGCTAGAGAGAGGGCTCTGTAGAAGACTCTAGGTGTCTATATTAGGGGACAGCAGGGCTAGAGAGAGGGCTCTGTAGAAGGCTCTAGGTGACTATATTGGGGGACAGCAGGGCTAGAGAGAGGGCTCTGTAGAAGGCTCTAGGTGACTATATTAGGGGACAACAGGGCTAGAGAGGGCTCTGTAGAAGACTCTAGGTGACTATATTAGGGGACAGCAGGGCTAGAGAGAGGGCTCTGTAGAAGGCTCTAGGTGTCTATATTGGGGGACAACAGGGCTAGAGAGAGGGCTCTGTAGAAGGCTCTAGGTGACTATATTGGGGGACAACAGGGCTAGAGAGAGGGCTCTGTAGAAGGCTCTAGGTGACTATATTGGGGGACAACAGGGCTAGAGAGAGGGCTCTGTAGAAAACTCTAGGTGTCTATATTGGGGGACAGCAGGGCTAGAGAGAGGGCTCTGTAGAAGGCTCTAGGTGTCTATATTAGGGGACAACAGGGCTAGAGAGAGGGCTCTGTAGAAGACTCTAGGTGTCTATATTAGGGGACAACAGGGCTAGAGAGAGGGCTCTGTAGAAGGCTCTAGGTGACTATATTGGGGGACAGCAGGGCTAGAGAGAGGGCTCTGTAGAAGACTCTAGGTGACTATATTGGGGGACAGCAGGGCTAGAGAGAGGGCTCTGTAGAAGGCTCTAGGTGACTATATTAGGGGACAGCAGGGCTAGAGAGAGGGCTCTGTAGAAGACTCTAGGTGACTATATTGGGGACAGCAGGGCTAGAGAGAGGGCTCTGTAGAAGGCTCTAGGTGACTATATTAGGGGACAGCAGGGCTAGAGAGAGGGCTCTGTAGAAGACTCTAGGTGACTATATTGGGGGACAGCAGGGCTAGAGAGAGGGCTCTGTAGAGGGCTCTAGGTGTCTATATTAGGGGACAACAGGGCTAGAGAGAGGGCTCTGTAGAAGGCTCTAGGTGACTATATTGGGGGACAGCAGGGCTAGAGAGAGGGCTCTGTAGAAGGCTCTAGGTGACTATATTAGGGGACAACAGGGCTAGAGAGAGGGCTCTGTAGAAGGCTCTAGGTGACTATATTAGGGGACAACAGGGCTAGAGAGAGGGCTCTGTAGAAGGCTCTAGGTGTCTATATTGGGGGACAGCAGGGCTAGAGAGAGGGCTCTGTAGAAGGCTCTAGGTGTCTATATTGGGGGACAACAGGGCTAGAGAGAGGGCTCTGTAGAAGGCTCTAGGTGACTATATTAGGGGACAACAGGGCTAGAGAGGGCTCTGTAGAAGGCTCTAGGTGTCTATATTGGGGGACAACAGGGCTAGAGAGAGGGCTCTGTAGAAGGCTCTAGGTGACTATATTAGGGGACAACAGGGCTAGAGAGGGCTCTGTAGAAGGCTCTAGGTGACTATATTGGGGGACAGCAGGGCTAGAGAGAGGGCTCTGTAGAAGGCTCTAGGTGACTATATTAGGGGACAACAGGGCTAGAGAGAGGGCTCTGTAGAAGGCTCTAGGTGACTATATTGGGGGACAGCAGGGCTAGAGAGAGGGCTCTGTAGAAGGCTCTAGGTGACTATATTGGGGGACAGCAGGGCTAGAGAGAGGGCTCTGTAGAAGGCTCTAGATGACTATATTAGGGGACAGCAGGGCTAGAGAGAGGGCTCTGTAGAAGGCTCTAGGTGACTATATTAGGGGACAACAGGGCTAGAGAGAGGGCTCTGTAGAAGGCTCTAGGTGACTATATTAGGGGACAACAGGGCTAGAGAGAGGGCTCTGTAGAAGAATCTAGGTGTCTATATTGGGGGACAGCAGGGCTAGAGAGAGGGCTCTGTAGAAGACTCTAGGTGTCTATATTGGGGGACAGCAGGGCTAGAGAGAGGGCTCTGTAGAAGGCTCTAGGTGACTATATTAGGGGACAACAGGGCTAGAGAGAGGGCTCTGTAGAAGGCTCTAGGTGTCTATATTAGGGGACAGCAGGGCTAGAGAGAGGGCTCTGTAGAAGGCTCTAGGTGACTATATTGGGGGACAGCAGGGCTAGAGAGAGGGCTCTGTAGAAGGCTCTAGGTGTCTATATTAGGGGACAACAGGGCTAGAGAGAGGGCTCTGTAGAAGGCTCTAGGTGTCTATATTGGGGGACAACAGGGCTAGAGAGAGGGCTCTGTAGAAGGCTCTAGGTGACTATATTAGGCGACAACAGGGCTAGAGAGGGCTCTGTAGAAGGCTCTAGGTGTCTATATTGGGGGACAACAGGGCTAGAGAGAGGGCTCTGTAGAAGGCTCTAGGTGACTATATTAGGGGACAACAGGGCTAGAGAGGGCTCTGTAGAAGGCTCTAGGTGACTATATTGGGGGACAGCAGGGCTAGAGAGAGGGCTCTGTAGAAGGCTCTAGATGACTATATTAGGGGACAGCAGGGCTAGAGAGAGGGCTCTGTAGAAGGCTCTAGGTGACTATATTAGGGGACAGCAGGGCTAGAGAGAGGGCTCTGTAGAAGACTCTAGGTGTCTATATTGGGGGACAGCAGGGCTAGAGAGAGGGCTCTGTAGAAGGCTCTAGGTGTCTATATTAGGGGACAACAGGGCTAGAGAGAGGGCTCTGTAGAAGGCTCTAGGTGACTATATTAGGGGACAGCAGGGCTAGAGAGAGGGCTCTGTAGAAGGCTCTAGGTGACTATATTGGGGGACAGCAGGGCTAGAGAGAGGGCTCTGTAGAAGGCTCTAGATGACTATATTAGGGGACAGCAGGGCTAGAGAGAGGGCTCTGTAGAAGGCTCTAGGTGACTATATTAGGGGACAACAGGGCTAGAGAGAGGGCTCTGTAGAAGGCTCTAGGTGACTATATTAGGGGACAACAGGGCTAGAGAGAGGGCTCTGTAGAAGACTCTAGGTGTCTATATTGGGGGACAGCAGGGCTAGAGAGAGGGCTCTGTAGAAGACTCTAGGTGTCTATATTGGGGGACAGCAGGGCTAGAGAGAGGGCTCTGTAGAAGGCTCTAGGTGACTATATTAGGGGACAACAGGGCTAGAGAGAGGGCTCTGTAGAAGGCTCTAGGTGTCTATATTAGGGGACAGCAGGGCTAGAGAGAGGGCTCTGTAGAAGGCTCTAGGTGACTATATTGGGGGACAGCAGGGCTAGAGAGAGGGCTCTGTAGAAGACTCTAGGTGTCTATATTAGGGGACAGCAGGGCTAGAGAGAGGGCTCTGTAGAAGACTCTAGGTGTCTATATTAGGGGACAGCAGGGCTAGAGAGAGGGCTCTGTAGAAGGCTCTAGGTGTCTATATTAGGGGACAGCAGGGCTAGAGAGAGGGCTCTGTAGAAGGCTCTAGGTGACTATATTAGGGGACAACAGGGCTAGAGAGAGGGCTCTGTAGAAGGCTCTAGGTGACTATATTAGGGGACAACAGGGCTAGAGAGAGGGCTCTGTAGAAGGCTCTAGGTGTCTATATTGGGGGACAGCAGGGCTAGAGAGGGCTCTGTAGAAGGCTCTAGGTGTCTATATTGGGGGACAGCAGGGCTAGAGAGAGGGCTCTGTAGAAGGCTCTAGGTGACTATATTAGGGGACAGCAGGGCTAGAGAGAGGGCTCTGTAGAAGACTCTAGGTGACTATATTAGGGGACAGCAGGGCTAGAGAGAGGGCTCTGTAGAAGGCTCTAGGTGACTATATTAGGGGACAACAGGGCTAGAGAGAGGGCTCTGTAGAAGGCTCTAGGTGACTATATTAGGGGACAACAGGGCTAGAGAGGGCTCTGTAGAAGGCTCTAGGTGACTATATTAGGGGACAACAGGGCTAGAGAGAGGGCTCTGTAGAAGACTCTAGGTGTCTATATTAGGGGACAGCAGGGCTAGAGAGAGGGCTCTGTAGAAGGCTCTAGGTGTCTATATTAGGGGACAGCAGGGCTAGAGAGAGGGCTCTGTAGAAGGCTCTAGGTGACTATATTAGGGGACAACAGGGCTAGAGAGAGGGCTCTGTAGAAGACTCTAGGTGTCTATATTAGGGGACAGCAGGGCTAGAGAGAGGGCTCTGTAGAAGGCTCTAGGTGACTATATTAGGGGACAGCAGGGCTAGAGAGAGGGCTCTGTAGAAGGCTCTAGGTGACTATATTAGGGGACAACAGGGCTAGAGAGAGGGCTCTGTAGAAGGCTCTAGGTGACTATATTGGGGGACAGCAGGGCTAGAGAGAGGGCTCTGTAGAAGGCTCTAGGTGTCTATATTAGGGGACAACAGGGCTAGAGAGAGGGCTCTGTAGAAGACTCTAGGTGTCTATATTGGGGGACAGCAGGGCTAGAGAGAGGGCTCTGTAGAAGGCTCTAGGTGACTATATTAGGGGACAACAGGGCTAGAGAGAGGGCTCTGTAGAAGGCTCTAGGTGACTATATTGGGGGACAACAGGGCTAGAGAGAGGGCTCTGTAGAAGGCTCTAGGTGACTATATTGGGGGACAACAGGGCTAGAGAGAGGGCTCTGTAGAAGGCTCTAGGTGACTATATTGGGGGACAACAGGGCTAGAGAGAGGGCTCTGTAGAAGGCTCTAGGTGTCTATATTGGGGGACAGCAGGGCTAGAGAGAGGGCTCTGTAGAAGGCTCTAGGTGTCTATATTGGGGGACAACAGGGCTAGAGAGAGGGCTCTGTAGAAGGCTCTAGGTGTCTATATTAGGGGACAGCAGGGCTAGAGAGAGGGCTCTGTAGAAGGCTCTAGGTGACTATATTGGGGGACAACAGGGCTAGAGAGAGGGCTCTGTAGAAGGCTCTAGGTGACTATATTAGGGGACAGCAGGGCTAGAGAGAGGGCTCTGTAGAAGGCTCTAGGTGACTATATTGGGGGACAGCAGGGCTAGAGAGAGGGCTCTGTAGAAGGCTCTAGGTGACTATATTAGGGGACAACAGGGCTAGAGAGAGGGCTCTGTAGAAGACTCTAGGTGTCTATATTGGGGGACAGCAGGGCTAGAGAGAGGGCTCTGTAGAAGGCTCTAGGTGTCTATATTAGGGACAGCAGGGCTAGAGAGAGGGCTCTGTAGAAGGCTCTAGGTGTCTATATTGGGGGACAACAGGGCTAGAGAGAGGGCTCTGTAGAAGACTCAGGTGACTATATTAGGGGACAGCAGGGCTAGAGAGAGGGCTCTGTAGAAGGCTCTAGGTGACTATATTGGGGGACAACAGGGCTAGAGAGAGGGCTCTGTAGAAGACTCTAGGTGACTATATTGGGGGACAGCAGGGCTAGAGAGAGGGCTCTGTAGAAGACTCTAGGTGACTATATTAGGGGACAGCAGGGCTAGAGAGAGGGCTCTGTAGAAGACTCTAGGTGTCTATTTTAGGGGACAGCAGGGCTAGAGAGAGGGCTCTGTAGAAGGCTCTAGGTGTCTATATTGGGGGACAGCAGGGCTAGAGAGAGGGCTCTAGGTGTCTATATTAGGGGACAACAGGGCTAGAGAGAGGGCTCTGTAGAAGGCTCTAGGTGACTATATTGGGGGACAGCAGGGCTAGAGAGAGGGCTCTGTAGAAGGCTCTAGGTGACTATATTAGGGGACAACAGGGCTAGAGAGAGGGCTCTGTAGAAGGCTCTAGGTGACTATATTGGGGGACAGCAGGGCTAGAGAGAGGGCTCTGTAGAAGGCTCTAGGTGACTATATTAGGGGAAACAGGGCTAGAGAGGGCTCTGTAGAAGGCTCTAGGTGACTATATTGGGGGACAGCAGGGCTAGAGAGAGGGCTCTGTAGAAGGCTCTAGATTACTATATTAGGGGACAACAGGGCTAGAGAGAGGGCTCTGTAGAAGGCTCTAGGTGACTATATTAGGGGACAGCAGGGCTAGAGAGAGGGCTCTGTAGAAGGCTCTAGGTGTCTATATTGGGGGACAGCAGGGCTAGAGAGAGGGCTCTGTAGAAGGCTCTAGGTGTCTATATTAGGGGACAGCAGGGCTAGAGAGAGGGCTCTGTAGAAGACTCTAGGTGTCTATATTGGGGGACAGCAGGGCTAGAGAGAGGGCTCTGTAGAAGGCTCTATGTGTCTATATTAGGGGACAGCAGGGCTAGAGAGAGGGCTCTGTAGAAGGCTCTAGGTGTCTATATTAGGGGACAGCAGGGCTAGAGAGAGGGCTCTGTAGAAGACTCTAGGTGTCTATATTGGGGGACAGCAGGGCTAGAGAGAGGGCTCTGTAGAAGGCTCTAGGTGACTATATTAGGGGACAGCAGGGCTAGAGAGAGGGCTCTGTAGAAGGCTCTAGGTGTCTATATTAGGGGACAGCAGGGCTAGAGAGAGGGCTCTGTAGAAGGCTCTAGGTGTCTATATTGGGGGACAGCAGGGCTAGAGAGAGGGCTCTGTAGAAGGCTCTAGGTGTCTATATTAGGGGACAGCAGGGCTAGAGAGAGGGCTCTGTAGAAGGCTCTAGGTGTCTATATTAGGGGACAGCAGGGCTAGAGAGAGGGCTCTGTAGAAGGCTCTAGGTGACTATATTAGGGGACAGCAAGACTAGAGAGAGGGCTCTGTAGAAGGCTCTAGGTGACTATATTGGGGGACAGCAGGGCTAGAGAGAGGGCTCTGTAGAAGGCTCTAGATGACTATATTAGGGGACAGCAGGGCTAGAGAGACGGCTCTGTAGAAGGCTCTAGGTGACTATATTGGGGGACAGCAGGGCTAGAGAGAGGGCTCTGTAGAAGACTCTAGGTGACTATATTAGGGGACAGCAGGGCTAGAGAGAGGGCTCTGTAGAAGGCTATAGGTGACTATATTAGGGGACAACAGGGCTAGAGAGAGGGCTCTGTAGAGGGCTCTAGGTGTCTATATTGGGGGACAGCAGGGCTAGAGAGAGGGCTCTGTAGAAGGCTCTAGGTGTCTATATTGGGGGACAGCAGGGCTAGAGAGAGGGCTCTGTAGAAGACTCTAGGTGTCTATATTGGGGGACAACAGGGCTAGAGAGAGGGCTCTGTAGAAGGCTCTAGGTGTCTATATTAGGGGACAGCAGGGCTAGAGAGAGGGCTCTGTAGAAGACTCTAGGTGACTATATTAGGGGACAACAGGGCTAGAGAGAGGGCTCTGTAGAAGGCTCTAGGTGACTATATTAGGGGACAACAGGGCTAGAGAGAGGGCTCTGTAGAAGACTCTAGGTGACTATATTAGGGGACAGCAGGGCTAGAGAGAGGGCTCTGTAGAAGACTCTAGGTGACTATATTAGGGGACAACAGGGCTAGAGAGAGGGCTCTGTAGAAGGCTCTAGGTGACTATATTAGGGGACAACAGGGCTAGAGAGAGGGCTCTGTAGAAGGCTCTAGGTGACTATATTAGGGGACAGCAGGGCTAGAGAGAGGGCTCTGTAGAAGGCTCTAGGTGACTATATTAGGGGACAACAGGGCTAGAGAGGGGCTCTGTAGAAGGCTCTAGGTGACTATATTAGGGGACAACAGGGCTAGAGAGAGGGCTCTGTAGAAGGCTCTAGGTGACTATATTGGGGGACAACAGGGCTAGAGAGAGGGCTCTGTAGAAGGCTCTAGGTGACTATATTGGGGGACAACAGGGCTAGAGAGAGGGCTCTGTAGAAGGCTCTAGGTGTCTATATTGGGGACAGCAGGGCTAGAGAGAGGGCTCTGTAGAAGGCTCTAGGTGTCTATATTGGGGGACAACAGGGCTAGAGAGAGGGCTCTGTAGAAGGCTCTAGGTGTCTATATTAGGGGACAGCAGGGCTAGAGAGAGGGCTCTGTAGAAGGCTCTAGGTGTCTATATTAGGGGACAGCAGGGCTAGAGAGAGGGCTCTGTAGAAGGCTCTAGGTGACTATATTAGGGGACAGCAGGGCTAGAGAGAGGGCTCTGTAGAAGGCTCTAGGTGACTATATTAGGGGACAACAGGGCTAGAGAGAGGGCTCTGTAGAAGGCTCTAGGTGACTATATTGGGGGACAGCAGGGCTAGAGAGAGGGCTCTGTAGAAGGCTCTAGGTGACTATATTAGGGGACAGCAGGGCTAGAGAGAGGGCTCTGTAGAAGGCTCTAGGTGACTATATTGGGGGACAGCAGGGCTAGAGAGAGGGCTCTGTAGAAGGCTCTAGGTGACTATATTAGGGGACAACAGGGCTAGAGAGAGGGCTCTGTAGAAGACTAGGTGACTATATTAGGGGACAGCAGGGCTAGAGAGGGCTCTGTAGAAGGCTCTAGGTGTCTATATTAGGGGACAGCAGGGCTAGAGAGAGGGCTCTGTAGAAGGCTCTAGGTGACTATATTAGGGGACAACAGGGCTAGAGAGAGGGCTCTGTAGAAGGCTCTAGGTGTCTATATTAGGGGACAACAGGGCTAGAGAGAGGGCTCTGTAGAAGACTCTAGGTGTCTATATTAGGGGACAACAGGGCTAGAGAGAGGGCTCTGTAGAAGGCTCTAGGTGACTATATTGGGGGACAGCAGGGCTAGAGAGAGGGCTCTGTAGAAGGCTCTAGGTGACTATATTAGGGGACAGCAGGGCTAGAGAGAGGGCTCTGTAGAAGGTTCTAGGTGTCTATATTAGGGGACAGCAGGGCTAGAGAGAGGGCTCTGTAGAAGGCTCTAGGTGTCTATATTGGGGGACAGCAGGGCTAGAGAGAGGGCTCTGTAGAAGGCTCTAGGTGTCTATATTAGGGGACAACAGGGCTAGAGAGAGGGCTCTGTAGAAGGCTCTAGGTGTCTATATTAGGGGACAGCAGGGCTAGAGAGAGGGCTCTGTAGAAGACTCTAGGTGACTATATTAGGGGACAACAGGGCTAGAGAGAGGGCTCTGTAGAAGGCTCTAGGTGACTATATTAGGGGACAACAGGGCTAGAGAGAGGGCTCTGTAGAAGGCTCTAGGTGTCTATATTAGGGGACAACAGGGCTAGAGAGAGGGCTCTGTAGAAGACTCTAGGTGACTATATTAGGGGACAACAGGGCTAGAGAGAGGGCTCTGTAGAAGACTCTAGGTGACTATATTGGGGGACAACAGGGCTAGAGAGAGGGGCTCTGTAGAAGGCTCTAGGTGTCTATATTGGGGGACAGCAGGGCTAGAGAGAGGGCTCTGTAGAAGGCTCTAGGTGTCTATATTGGGGGACAGCAGGGCTAGAGAGAGGGCTCTGTAGAAGACTCTAGGTGTCTATATTAGGGGACAGCAGGGCTAGAGAGAGGGCTCTGTAGAAGGCTCTAGGTGTCTATATTAGGGGACAGCAGGGCTAGAGAGAGGGCTCTGTAGAAGGCTCTAGGTGTCTATATTGGGGGACAGCAGGGCTAGAGAGAGGGCTCTGTAGAAGGCTCTAGGTGTCTATATTAGGGGACAGCAGGGCTAGAGAGAGGGCTCTGTAGAAGACTCTAGGTGACTATATTAGGGGACAACAGGGCTAGAGAGAGGGCTCTGTAGAAGGCTCTAGGTGTCTATATTAGGGGACAACAGGGCTAGAGAGAGGGCTCTGTAGAAGGCTCTAGGTGTCTATATTAGGGGACAACAGGGCTAGAGAGAGGGCTCTGTAGAAGGCTCTAGGTGACTATATTAGGGGACAACAGGGCTAGAGAGAGGGCTCTGTAGAAGGCTCTAGGTGTCTATATTAGGGGACAACAGGGCTAGAGAGAGGGCTCTGTAGAAGACTCTAGGTGACTATATTAGGGGACAACAGGGCTAGAGAGAGGGCTCTGTAGAAGACTCTAGGTGACTATATTGGGGGACAACAGGGCTAGAGAGAGGGCTCTGTAGAAGGCTCTAGGTGACTATATTAGGGGACAGCAGGGCTAGAGAGAGGGCTCTGTAGAAGGCTCTAGGTGTCTATATTGGGGGACAGCAGGGCTAGAGAGAGGGCTCTGTAGAAGGCTCTAGGTGACTATATTAGGGGACAGCAGGGCTAGAGAGAGGGCTCTGTAGAAGACTCTAGGTGTCTATATTAGGGGACAACAGGGCTAGAGAGGGCTCTGTAGAAGGCTCTAGGTGTCTATATTAGGGGACAGCAGGGCTAGAGAGAGGGCTCTGTAGAAGGCTCTAGGTGACTATATTAGGGGACAGCAGGGCTAGAGAGAGGGCTCTGTAGAAGGCTCTAGGTGACTATATTAGGGGACAACAGGGCTAGAGAGAGGGCTCTGTAGAAGGCTCTAGGTGACTATATTAGGGGACAACAGGGCTAGAGAGAGGGCTCTGTAGAAGGCTCTAGGTGTCTATATTAGGGGACAACAGGGCTAGAGAGAGGGCTCTGTAGGAGGCTCTAGGTGTCTATATTGGGGGACAGCAGGGCTAGAGAGAGGGCTCTGTAGGAGGCTCTAGGTGTCTATATTAGGGGACAACAGGGCTAGAGAGAGGGCTCTGTAGAAGGCTCTAGGTGACTATATTAGGGGACAACAGGGCTAGAGAGAGGGCTCTGTAGAAGGCTCTAGGTGTCTATATTGGGGGACAACAGGGCTAGAGAGAGGGCTCTGTAGAAGACTCTAGGTGACTATATTAGGGGACAGCAGGGCTAGAGAGAGGGCTCTGTAGAAGACTCTAGGTGTCTATATTAGGGGACAACAGGGCTAGAGAGAGGGCTCTGTAGGAGGCTCTAGGTGTCTATATTAGGGGACAACAGGGCTAGAGAGAGGGCTCTGTAGAAGGCTCTAGGTGACTATATTAGGGGACAACAGGGCTAGAGAGAGGGCTCTGTAGAAGACTCTAGGTGTCTATATTAGGGGACAACAGGGCTAGAGAGAAGGCTCTGTAGAAGGCTCTAGGTGACTATATTAGGGGACAGCAGGGCTAGAGAGAGGGCTCTGTAGAAGGCTCTAGGTGACTATATTAGGGGACAACAGGGCTAGAGAGAGGGCTCTGTAGAAGGCTCTAGGTGACTATATTGGGGGACAACAGGGCTAGAGAGAGGGCTCTGTAGAAGGCTCTAGGTGACTATATTGGGGGACAGCAGGGCTAGAGAGAGGGCTCTGTAGAAGGCTCTAGGTGACTATATTAGGGGACAGCAGGGCTAGAGAGAGGGCTCTGTAGAAGGCTCTAGGTGTCTATATTAGGGGACAGCAGGGCTAGAGAGAGGGCTCTGTAGAAGGCTCTAGGTGTCTATATTAGGGGACAGCAGGGCTAGAGAGAGGGCTCTGTAGAAGGCTCTAGGTGACTATATTAGGGGACAACAGGGCTAGAGAGAGGGCTCTGTAGAAGGCTCTAGGTGTCTATATTAGGGGACAACAGGGCTAGAGAGAGGGCTCTGTAGAAGGCTCTAGGTGACTATATTAGGGGACAGCAGGGCTAGAGAGAGGGCTCTGTAGAAGGCTCTAGGTGTCTATATTAGGGGACAACAGGGCTAGAGAGAGGGCTCTGTAGAAGGCTCTAGGTGTCTATATTGGGGGACAGCAGGGCTAGAGAGAGGGCTCTGTAGAAGGCTCTAGGTGACTATATTAGGGGACAGCAGGGCTAGAGAGAGGGCTCTGTAGAAGACTCTAGGTGACTATATTAGGGGACAACAGGGCTAGAGAGAGGGCTCTGTAGAAGACTCTAAGTGACTATATTAGGGGACAGCAGGGCTAGAGAGAGGGCTCTGTAGAAGGCTCTAGGTGTCTATATTAGGGGACAGCAGGGCTAGAGAGAGGGCTCTGTAGAAGGCTCTAGGTGTCTATATTGGGGGACAGCAGGGCTAGAGAGAGGGCTCTGTAGAAGACTCTAGGTGACTATATTAGGGGACAGCAGGGCTAGAGAGAGGGCTCTGTAGAAGGCTCTAGGTGACTATATTAGGGGACAGCAGGGCTAGAGAGAGGGCTCTGTAGAAGGCTCTAGGTGTCTATATTGGGGGACAACAGGGCTAGAGAGAGGGCTCTGTAGAAGGCTCTAGGTGACTATATTGGGGGACAACAGGGCTAGAGAGAGGGCTCTGTAGAAGGCTCTAGGTGTCTATATTAGGGGACAGCAGGGCTAGAGAGAGGGCTCTGTAGAAGGCTCTAGGTGACTATATTAGGGGACAGCAGGGCTAGAGAGAGGGCTCTGTAGAAGACTCTAGGTGACTATATTAGGGGACAACAGGGCTAGAGAGAGGGCTCTGTAGAAGACTCTAGGTGTCTATATTAGGGGACAACAGGGCTAGAGAGAGGGCTCTGTAGAAGACTCTAGGTGACTATATTAGGGGACAGCAGGGCTAGAGAGAGGGCTCTGTAGAAGACTCTAGGTGACTATATTAGGGGACAGCAGGGCTAGAGAGAGGGCTCTGTAGAAGACTCTAGGTGTCTATATTGGGGGACAGCAGGGCTAGAGAGAGGGCTCTGTAGAAGGCTCTAGGTGACTATATTAGGGGACAACAGGGCTAGAGAGAGGGCTCTGTAGAAGGCTCTAGGTGACTATATTGGGGGACAGCAGGGCTAGAGAGAGGGCTCTGTAGAAGGCTCTAGGTGACTATATTAGGGGACAACAGGGCTAGAGAGAGGGCTCTGTAGAAGGCTCTAGGTGACTATATTAGGGGACAACAGGGCTAGAGAGAGGGCTCTGTAGAAGGCTCTAGGTGACTATATTAGGGGACAGCAGGGCTAGAGAGAGGGCTCTGTAGAAGGCTCTAGGTGTCTATATTGGGGGACAGCAGGGCTAGAGAGAGGGCTCTGTAGAAGGCTCTAGGTGACTATATTAGGGGACAACAGGGCTAGAGAGAGGGCTCTGTAGAAGGCTCTAGGTGACTATATTGGGGGACAGCAGGGCTAGAGAGAGGGCTCTGTAGAAGGCTCTAGGTGTCTATATTAGGGGACAGCAGGGCTAGAGAGAGGGCTCTGTAGAAGGCTCTAGGTGTCTATATTGGGGACAGCAGGGCTAGAGAGGGCTCTGTAGAAGGCTCTAGGTGACTATATTGGGGGACAGCAGGGCTAGAGAGAGGGCTCTGTAGAAGGCTCTAGGTGTCTATATTGGGGGACAACAGGGCTAGAGAGAGGGCTCTGTAGAAGGCTCTAGGTGACTATATTGGGGGACAACAGGGCTAGAGAGAGGGCTCTGTAGAAGGCTCTAGGTGTCTATATTAGGGGACAACAGGGCTAGAGAGGGCTCTGTAGAAGGCTCTAGGTGTCTATATTGGGGGACAACAGGGCTAGAGAGAGGGCTCTGTAGAAGGCTCTAGGTGACTATATTGGGGGACAACAGGGCTAGAGAGAGGGCTCTGTAGAAGACTCTAGGTGTCTATATTAGGGGACAGCAGGGCTAGAGAGAGGGCTCTGTAGAAGGCTCTAGGTGACTATATTAGGGGACAACAGGGCTAGAGAGAGGGCTCTGTAGAAGGCTCTAGGTGTCTATATTGGGGGACAGCAGGGCTAGAGAGAGGGCTCTGTAGAAGACTCTAGGTGTCTATATTAGGGGACAACAGGGCTAGAGAGAGGGCTCTGTAGAAGGCTCTAGGTGTCTATATTGGGGGACAGCAGGGCTAGAGAGAGGGCTCTGTAGAAGGCTCTAGGTGTCTATATTGGGGGACAGCAGGGCTAGAGAGAGGGCTCTGTAGAAGGCTCTAGGTGACTATATTAGGGGACAACAGGGCTAGAGAGAGGGCTCTGTAGAAGGCTCTAGGTGACTATATTGGGGGACAGCAGGGCTAGAGAGAGGGCTCTGTAGAAGGCTCTAGGTGTCTATATTAGGGGACAGCAGGGCTAGAGAGAGGGCTCTGTAGAAGGCTCTAGGTGTCTATATTGGGGGACAGCAGGGCTAGAGAGAGGGCTCTGTAGAAGGCTCTAGGTGACTATATTGGGGGACAGCAGGGCTAGAGAGAGGGCTCTGTAGAAGGCTCTAGGTGTCTATATTGGGGGACAACAGGGCTAGAGAGAGGGCTCTGTAGAAGGCTCTAGGTGACTATATTGGGGGACAACAGGGCTAGAGAGAGGGCTCTGTAGAAGGCTCTAGGTGTCTATATTAGGGGACAACAGGGCTAGAGAGGGCTCTGTAGAAGGCTCTAGGTGTCTATATTGGGGGACAACAGGGCTAGAGAGAGGGCTCTGTAGAAGGCTCTAGGTGACTATATTGGGGGACAACAGGGCTAGAGAGAGGGCTCTGTAGAAGACTCTAGGTGTCTATATTAGGGGACAGCAGGGCTAGAGAGAGGGCTCTGTAGAAGGCTCTAGGTGACTATATTAGGGGACAACAGGGCTAGAGAGAGGGCTCTGTAGAAGGCTCTAGGTGTCTATATTGGGGGACAGCAGGGCTAGAGAGAGGGCTCTGTAGAAGACTCTAGGTGTCTATATTAGGGGACAACAGGGCTAGAGAGAGGGCTCTGTAGAAGGCTCTAGGTGTCTATATTGGGGGACAGCAGGGCTAGAGAGAGGGCTCTGTAGAAGACTCTAGGTGTCTATATTAGGGGACAGCAGGGCTAGAGAGAGGGCTCTGTAGAAGGCTCTAGGTGTCTATATTAGGGGACAGCAGGGCTAGAGAGAGGGCTCTGTAGAAGGCTCTAGGTGTCTATATTAGGGGACAACAGGGCTAGAGAGAGGGCTCTGTAGAAGGCTCTAGGTGACTATATTAGGGGACAGCAGGGCTAGAGAGAGGGCTCTGTAGAAGACTCTAGGTGACTATATTAGGGGACAACAGGGCTAGAGAGAGGGCTCTGTAGAAGGCTCTAGGTGACTATATTAGGGGACAGCAGGGCTAGAGAGAGGGCTCTGTAGAAGGCTCTAGGTGTCTATATTAGGGGACAGCAGGGCTAGAGAGAGGGCTCTGTAGAAGGCTCTAGGTGACTATATTAGGGGACAACAGGGCTAGAGAGAGGGCTCTGTAGAAGGCTCTAGGTGACTATATTAGGGGACAGCAGGGCTAGAGAGAGGGCTCTGTAGAAGACTCTAGGTGACTATATTAGGGGACAGCAGGGCTAGAGAGAGGGCTCTGTAGAAGGCTCTAGGTGTCTATATGGAAAGGGGGGGAAGGGAATACCTCAGTTGCACAACAATGCATTCAACTGAAATGTGTCTTCTGCATTTAACCCAACCCCTCTGTATCGGGGGTTGGGGGTGAGAGAGCGACAGCGAGAGAGCGACAGCGAGAGAGAAGTGAACTGTAAGAGAAAAGGAGAGGTCTCCTAAAAATTCCTCATCGATTCCCACTGCGGCTCCTGCTAAAGCCACTAAGTGGAAACTCTATAGTAGACTAATTTAAGTTGAGCCTACAATGACTACCAGGCATCCAGCCCATCTTAAAATAAACAGAACATCACTAAATACCCCTCAATAACTCAAAATATAATTAATGCTGACAACGTTTAATAAACATGCATTTTTTGTTGTTATTGATTGAGAACCAAGTTGCAGCGTAAACGTTCCATGCAGACCAAGAAGATACATCATGTCCTGTTACTACTGTCATTGTCTCAATATGCACAGCAAGTTGATGGATCTGGATTGGTGTGTGTGAGCACAGATGGATTTTAGTTGGTTAGAGCGATAACGTTTGAATAATGTTGGGGAGAGGACGGATGGATGCAGTCGAAGCCGCTCTCTGTCCAAATAACCATCTGGAGCTGAGCCTCAGGACTTGGCCCTGTGTCACCATGCAGTCAATGGAGGCAACTCAACTGCTTGTCCAGACGCTCAGCTAACGTTCAGGTGCTAACGTTCAGGTGCTAACGTTCAGGTGCTAACGTTCAGGTGCTAACGTTCAGGTGCTAACCGGGACATTGACCTAACAACCAGGTAACATATTTATCAAATTGGCTGATAACGTTCAAAGGAATGTTGATGACGGCATTAAGTCCATTCAATTAATACTACAGTCTAGTGCCAACTTTGTGGCATTCTACCTACTTTACACACACACACGTATGCCCACGCACACACTCTGTAGCCAAGCAGGCTGTTGCCAGGCAACAAACCTATCTACATAAGTCTAATGACCCATTGTATCTTCAAAAGTTGTAAGCCTCCTCCACAGTAGGGCTGCATGATATTCCATATGCCTGTATCACAACAATGTTGTTTTCATGTTGTCTTTTTGGTCTCGTCTCCTTCGCTCCCTTCTGTGCTGTATGCACCTTCCCATTCACTTTCACACACACACACACACACACACACACACACACACACACACACACACAAAGCCCCTCCCCCTGCCACTCATAACAACAAAGATGAGCGATTCCTTCTTCCTCTCTGACAAGCGGTTTCAACTCGATTTTTTGCATCTGAGGTCATATGAACACCGAAACACAGAGACTTTATTTTATTGTCAGAGAAGAGAAGTTCACTTCTCTACCGATACCCTTTTAATGTCTCAACTCCTCAAACCACACACAGAGCAGACCCTACTAAAACTGGAGTAGCAATGGACATTGGTTCTGGAAAATGAATGCTCAGTTTGTCGTGCGCGGGATTGGGGTAGCTCACGTACCGCTAGCAGCATTTTAGCCAAAGACTTTTATACTAGCTGTCTAGTCTGTGTTTTAGAAATGTGCAATAGGCATAAAACACCATTGTATAAGGAATTGTCAACTCACTGTCATTCTGAGAAATACTGAACACACTTGATTTCAACACCTGAACAAAGTGGACAGGATAGCATGCTGTTCAGACAGATGGAGACAGACAGAGGGTGTGTTCATAACAATTCAACTGGTCTACCTTGATAGCTAGCAAATAGAGCCAAGTTGGCTAAACTTGAAATATACTGCTCAAAAAAATAAAGGGAACACTTAAACAACACAATGTAACTCCAAGTCAATCACACTTCTGTGAAATCAAACTGTCCACTTAGGAAGCAACACTGATTGACAATCAATTTCACATGCTGTTGTGCAAATGGAATAGACAACAGGTGGAAATTATAGGCAATAAGCAAGACACCCCCAATAAAGGAGTGGTTCTGCAGGTGGGGACCACAGACCACTTCTCAGTTCCTATGCTTCCTGGCTGATGTTTTGGTCACTTTTGAATGCTGGCGGTGCTTTCACTCTAGTGGTAGCATGAGACGTTGTCTACAACCCACACAAGTGGCTCAGGTAGTGCAGCTCATCCAGGATGGCACATCAATGCGAGCTGTGGCAAGAAGGTTTGCTGTGTCTGTCAGCGTAGTGTCCAGAGCATGGAGGCGCTACCAGGAGACAGGCCAGTACATCAGGAGACGTGGAGGATGCTGTAGGAGGGCAACAACCCAGCAGCAGGACCGCTACCACCGCCTTTGTGCAAGGAGGAGCAGAAGGAGCACTGCCAGAGCCCTGCAAAATGACCTCCAGCAGGCCACAAATGTGCATGTGTCTGCTCAAACGGTCAGAAACAGACTCCACGAGGGTGGTATGAGGGTCCGACGTCCACAGGTGGGGGTTGTGCTTACAGCCCAACACCGTGCAGGACGTTTGGCATTTGCCAGAGAACACCAAGATTGGCAAATTCGCCACTGGCGCCCTGTGCTCTTCACAGATGAAAGCAGGTTCACACTGAGCACGTGACAGACGTGACAGAGTCTGGAGACGCCGTGGAGAACGTTCTGCTGCCTGCAACATCCTCCAGCATGACCGGTTTGGCGGTGGGTCAGTCATGGTGTGGGGTGGCATTTCTTTGGGGGGCCGCACAGCCCTCCATGTGCTCACCAGCGGTAGCCTGACTGTCATTAGGTACCGAGATGAGATCCTCAGACCCCTTGTGAGACCATATGCTGGTGCGGTTGGCCCTGGGTTCGTCCTAATGCAAGACAAGGCTAGACCTCATGTGGCTGGAGTGTGTCAGCAGTTCCTGCAAGAGGAAGGCATTGATGCTATGGACTGGCCTGCCCATTCTCCAGACCTGAATCCAATTGAGCACATCTGGGACATCATGTCTCGCTCCATCCACCACAGACTGTCCAGGAGTTGGCGGATGCTTTCGTCCAGGTCTGGGAGGAGATCCCTCAGGAGACCATCCGCCACCTCATCAGGAGCATGCCCAGGCGTTGTAGGGAGGTCATACAGGCACGTGGAGGCCACACACACTACTGAGCCTCATTTTGACTTGTTTTAAGGACATTACATCAAAGTTGGATCAGCCTGTAGTGTGATTTTCCACTTTAATTTTGAGTGTGACTCCAAATCCAGACCTCCATGGGTTGATAAATTGGATTTCCATTGATTATTTTTGTGTGATTTTGTTGTCAGCACATTCAACTATGTAAAGAAAAAAGTATTTAATAAGATTATTTCTTTCATTCAGATCTAGGATGTGTTGTTTAAGTGTTCCCTTTATTTTTTTTAGCAGTGTATAAAGATTAGCTGGCTACTCAATATCACATGGACTGGTTGAGAGATTGTTGATGAGAACTGTGCTAATTTTCTACAATGCCTGCTACAATAAATTAGTAATTATTAGTGAATGTGGATTATGCATGGTTCTGGTTAAATTTGTAACAAAAAGTGCATTTTCATAGACAGACTTGAAAGCCCAATCAGTGACTATAGCAAAAAGAAGCAGGTGAAACTATTTTGTTGAAATAATAAAATAATTACTGGGTATTATGGTTGTGGAAGGCTTATATTTAGCCTGGGTATCATTGCACAAACCCCAAATCCATTAGATTATTGCTGACTGTTTGAAAACCTTTAATTGTACGACAAAGTTTTTATTTTTAATTTTTTTAATTTTTTAATCACAATATATGTTGTGAATTGCCCACAAATTAGAAAAAACTATCACAGTAGCAGTATGGTACAAGAGCTACAGTAACTCTCAGAAGTTGGAAGCCACCTCCACCTCCACAGTAGCAGTATGGTACAAGAGATACAGTAACTCTCAGAAGTTGGAAACCACCTCCACCTCCACAGTAGCAGTATGGTACAAGAGATACAGTAACTCAGAAGTTGGAAGGCACCTCCACCTCCACAGTAGCAGTATGGTACAAGAGATACAGTAACTCTCAGAAGTTGGAAACCACCTCCACAGTAGCAGTACGGTACAAGAGCTACAGTAACTCTCAGAAGTTGGAAACCACCTCCACAGTAGCGTGGTACAAGAGCTACAGTAACTCTCAGAAGTTGGAAACCACCTCCACAGTAGCAGTATGGTACAAGAGCTACAGTAACTCTCAGAAGTTGGAACCACCCCACCTCCACAGTAGCAGTACGGTACAAGAGCTACAGTAACTCTCAGAAGTTGGAAACCACCTCCACAGTAGGGTACAAGAGCTACAGTAACTCTCAGAAGTTGGAAACCACCTCCACAGTAGCAGTACGGTACAAGAGCTACAGTAACTCTCAGAAGTTGGAAACCACCTCCACAGTAGGGTACAAGAGCTACAGTAACTCTCAGAAGTTGGAAACCTCCTCCACAGTAGCAGTACGGTACAAGAGCTACAGTAACTCTCAGAAGTTGGAAACCACCTCCACAGTAGCAGTACGGTACAAGAGCTACAGTAACTCTCAGAAGTTGGAAGCCACCTCCACCTCCACAGTAGCAGTACGGTACAAGAGCTACAGTAACTCTCAGCTATTAATTTGACAACACATAATGGTGAACCTCAGTTCTTCTGACAATGCCAAGTTGCCCACATCATCATAATAATACTATTGTAAGCCAGTGTCTTGGCTACTTCTGGAGCTGTGACTGGCCCAGGTCATTTAAATCTCTATTCTGTCTACAACTAAATCACTACTAAAATTAACTCCTTTAAGCCTTTAAACTTTCCTATTCAACGGATAAGAATTCAATAATGAGGTCTGTTTGAGATAACATGTTTACTAATGGTGGAATCCAATACGACATTTGTTGAAAAAGGTTGCTTGGGTAATGGCAGTGAGTAAGTCCTAAATGCCACCCTATTCCTTATAGACCCTGGTCAATAGTAGTGCACTATAAAGGGAATCGGGTGTCATTTGGGACACAAACAGAGAGAGCAGAACACCCGGGGAAGATGATGTCACAGGGCACAGTATGAGTCTCATCACCACGGAGACACCACGGCAACACTGTGGTGATGGTGGTGGGACGCCGGTGCTCTGGTCTGTGAAATACAAATTAATAACCGTGCAAATCTGATTAGCAGTCTTCATCCTCCGCACACACACATTCAGACTCATCCCCCTAACACACACCCCTAACACACCCCTAACACACACACACACACACACACACACACACAGCGCACTGTCCTGAGGTCATCTCAGCCCTGTCCAGACTCCACAGACATCCCCCCACATCCCCCTTCACACACACCGAGGCAGCCAGCAGGAATTGCTCACTCTTAATAAGGAGATTAGGTCCCATAATTCGAGAGCTGGTCCATGGTCTTGCTGGTCCAGCAGCAGAAATAGAATGACTAGTGGGATGGACAGTCAGTCAGTGGTTTAATGGCTCATCAACAGGAAATCTTCATTAGTCCACGTGCTAATGAGACTGACACCCAGGACACGAACACACACACACACACACACACACACACACACACACACACCACCCACCACCCCCCCGCTCCATCACTGATCACTCCACACACTCACTAGTGAAGAGAGACTCAGAGAGCAGCAGCACTTCCTCACCCTAGGACAGGGCTCTTCTGGATCCAACGGCTCTTCCAGTCGCACTAAAACCCCAGTTTATTAGCAGAGACTGCTGTTGATTGTGCTAGACAGCATCTAATTGACTATCTTCAGGAAACAGATGTCGGAGCCCGAGGCTAGCGCTGGTTAATTGTCTGCGCAGTACCCTCCCTGTGTATATTGATATAAAAATAACATTCAGAACTCTCTAAATCTAATAACTCCCATCTTGTTATTCTACTGTATTGAAACTATAACGATAATGCTTGTTTTCAGAGGTAGAAGGACGATGATCTAAGGTCTGTTTTGTGTGTCCTCCCAAATGATTAAGGTTAGGACTTGAAGAGACTCAGCTGATCCTCGATCTGTGCCTAAGGGAAACTTCTATTTGGAGTGGGATGCTGAAGAGCGAGCGTGCCAAGACAGATTATAAACTATTTAAAATCTCCCAGAATTCCCCCTGGGCTCCGGCCTATCAGCCGTGGCCAATTCCCATTACTCTGGCCACCAAGGAGGCCATACCTTGCTGAGACCTGACACACACTGTTGGAGATGAGTGTGTGTGTGTGTGTGTGTGTGTGTGTGTGTGTGTGTGTCAATCACCCAATAAAACACATAACTCCAGGCTTGACAGTGCTTAGCCAACTGATGACAATGTGACATCAGCACAGTCAGCACAGCAGTACACATTCACCTCAATGATCCCAATGTAATAAAAAGAGTTTGACTGGGACATTTTATGGGATTCACCACGCATCAGACATTACTTTTATTCAAAGGAATAAATCAATGAATGCTAAAACTGCAGTTTTTTTTAATTGTTCTTCAACTGCATCCCAGTGGAGTAAAATAAAATGATATGAATTAGTCACTAGGGCATATTAAAACACACAGACCACTGAAACATCATCCAGGACTACGGCCGGACGTACGGTCGGACGTACTGTCGCACTTTAGACTTGCCTGGCATTTACTAGTTATCAACAGGTACTTTCTGCTAACTAACTGGTCCATACAGTAGTAATACCCACCATATAGTAATTTACTCCTATGATTATAAATGCCTTCCTACCGGACAAAGAATCTAGTCCTCCAGTCAACTTTCTCTCTAGTAACCAAACTCAGGGACGAGTAGGGTTGAAAAATGGTGACTTCCACAAAAATTCTACGGTTTTCCAGAAGTCCTGGTTGGAGGAAACCGGATTTCCTGCTTATTCCCCCCAATATTGCTGTACAATATGCCCAAGGCACCAGTAGAGCCCCATATCGCCACTAGATGGCAATATGACATCTTCCTCCACAAATCCCTCACAACACCAGTGTCTGACTCGAATCTCCTGATAGAAATGGCATTGAGAGAGCATTAAGATTCTACTCGCTAGGTTACCGTCTAAAGCCTGCTCGCTGTGTGTTGTGTTTATCATTTTCTCCTGCTCAGACAAAGAGAGGCAGAGTGAAATGCATATGGTCGTCCCACACACACGCCCACCTCTCTCCCAGACTCCCCACTGTCTGCGGCCCTCTCTCACCCCTACACAATTATTACACCAGCTAACAGCAATCACGTGTGTGTGTGTGTGTGTGTGTGTGTGTGTGTGTGTGTGTGTGTGTGTGTGTGTGTGTGTGTGTGTGTGTGTGTGATGCCATATTGGCAGGTTGGAACACAGCTTTGGAACACAGGGAGAAGGAGGAGGAAGGAAGAGCTACAGTAGCCAACTAACCCTGTCTCTATGGGAGTTCTACTGTCCTCATTCTAACCCTGTCTTTCTCCTAAGAGGGCTATGGGAGTTCTACTGTCCTCATTCTAACCCTGTCTTTCTCCTAAGAGGGCTATGGGAGTTCTACTGTCCTCATTCTAACCCTGTCTTTCTCCTAAGAGGGCTATGGGAGTTCTACTGTCCTCATTCTAACCCTGTCTTTCTCCTAAGAGGGCTATGGGAGTTCTACTGTCCTCATTCTAACCCTGTCTTTCTCCTAAGAGGGCTATGGGAGTTCTACTGTCCTCATTCTAACCCCGTCTTTCTCCTAAGAGGGCTATGGGAGTTCTACTGTCCTCATTCTAACCCTGTCTTTCTCCTAAGAGGGCTATGGGAGTTCTACTGTCCTCATTCTAACCCTGTCTTTCTCCTAAGAGGGCTATGGGAGTTCTACTGTCCTCATTCTAACCCAGAGGGAATGGTCTTCCTATATGCACCTCAGTGAGTTACATGTTGAAGGAACGGTCTCTGTTACTGTCCCCATTGTGTAGGTTATAATGATACTACTGTTGTAATGGTGTTACTTTAAATCTGTACACCACAACAGGCAAAGGAAAAAATGATCTGGATGTTACAGTAAGGTATCGTTTCCAACAGGTGGCATCACTCCTACGTCATGCTGGTCCCTCGTCTGACAATACCTTGTTTGTGTGAATCTCAGTGTCTGTACTAGACCTGTCTGAGAGTTTGTAGGAGAGCGTGTGTCCACGTGTGTGTGTGTGTGTGTGAGTGTGTATCTGTATCAGTGTGTGTGTGTGTATATGTGTGTGTTTGAGCCCGGTCCTGTCTGTGGGTGTGTAGACCAATTAAAGCAGGTGAGATTGATCACCTCAGGCTCTCCCCACCGTCTGGGCTTCCTGCAGTCAACAGGAAATGAGATGGCCTCGTTTAGCTGACGTCGCGCCACCATGACAAATCACCCGCACAGAAGCCATGCAGTTCCTGTGGCCTCCTCTCTCTTCTTTCTTCTCCTCTCTCGTCTATTCCACTGCTCAATGTTTCTCCAACCTCTCCTCCCCCATTCCTCATTTCTTTTGTCCCCTTTATGTCTCCAAGTTCTCTAAGTTCTCTTCCTCTTCTCAGGTTTCTCCTACTCTTTCTGTCTCCAACCTCTCTTCCTCCTCTGTGGAGAAAATGCCTATTTCTCCTCTCTTTTCTCCTCCCCTTTATCTGCTCTCCTCTCTCTTCATTTCTCCAATCTCTCTTCCTCCAGTGTGGAGAAAAAATAAGGGTAGTTACAGGCTGTAGTGGATATGACCCATGATAATGTCCATGACAATAAGGGTAGTTACAGGCTGTAGTGGATATGACCCATGATAATGTCCACTGACAATAAGGGTAGTCTACAGGCTGTACTCTGTGGATATGACCCATGATAATGTCCCAGTGTGACAATAAGGGTAGTTACAGGCTGTAGTGGATATGACCCATGATAATGTCCATGACAATAAGGGTAGTTACAGGCTGTAGTGGATATGACCCATGATAATGTCCATGACAATAAGGGTAGTTACAGGCTGTAGTGGATATGACCCATGATAATGTCCATGACAATAAGGGTAGTTACAGGCTGTAGTGGATATGACCCATGATAATGTCCATGACAATAAGGGTAGTTACAGGCTGTAGTGGATATGACCCATGATAATGTCCATGACAATAAGGGTAGTTACAGGCTGTAGTGGATATGACCCATGATAATGTCCATGACAATAAGGGTAGTTACAGGCTGTAGTGGATATGACCCATGATAATGTCCATGACAATAAGGGTAGTTACAGGCTGTAGTGGATATGACCCATGATAATGTCCATGACAATAAGGGTAGTTACAGGCTGTAGTGGATATGACCCATGATAATGTCCATGACAATAAGGGTATATTCAGGCTGTAGTGGATATGACCCATGATAATGTCCATGACAATAAGGGTAGTTACAGGCTGTAGTGGATATGACCCATGATAATGTCCATGACAATAAGGGTAGTTACAGGCTGTAGTGGATATGACCCATGATAATGTCCATGACAATAAGGGTAGTTACAGGCTGTAGTGGATATGACCCATGATAATGTCCATGACAATAAGGGTAGTTACAGGCTGTAGTGGATATGACCCATGATAATGTCCATGACAATAAGGGTAGTTACAGGCTGTAGTGGATATGACCCATGATAATGTCCATGACAATAAGGGTAGTTACAGGCTGTAGTGGATATGACCCATGATAATGTCCATGACAATAAGGGTAGTTACAGGCTGTAGTGGATATGACCCATGATAATGTCCATGACAATAAGGGTAGTTACAGGCTGTAGTGGATATGACCCATGATAATGTCCATGACAATAAGGGTAGTTACAGGCTGTAGTGGATATGACCCATGATTATGTCCATGACAATAAGGGTAGTTACAGGCTGTAGTGGATATGACCCATGATAATGTCCATGACAATAAGGGTAGTTACAGGCTGTAGTGGATATGACCCATGATAATGTCCATGACAATAAGGGTAGTTACAGGCTGTAGTGGATATGACCCATGATAATGTCCATGACAATAAGGGTAGTTACAGGCTGTAGTGGATATGACCCATGATAATGTCCATGACAATAAGGGTAGTTACAGGCTGTAGTGGATATGACCCATGATAATGTCCATGACAATAAGGGTAGTTACAGGCTGTAGTGGATATGACCCATGATAATGTCCATGACAATAAGGGTAGTTACAGGCTGTAGTGGATATGACCCATGATTATGTCCATGACAATAAGGGTAGTTACAGGCTGTAGTGGATATGACCCATGATAATGTCCATGACAATAAGGGTAGTTACAGGCTGTAGTGGATATGACCCATGATAATGTCCATGACAATAAGGGTAGTTACAGGCTGTAGTGGATATGACCCATGATAATGTCCATGACAATAAGGGTAGTTACAGGCTGTAGTGGATATGACCCATGATAATGTCCATGACAATAAGGGTAGTTACAGGCTGTAGTGGATATGACCCATGATAATGTCCATGACAATAAGGGTAGTTACAGGCTGTAGTGGATATGACCCATGATAATGTCCATGACAATAAGGGTAGTTACAGGCTGTAGTGGATATGACCCATGCTAATGTCCATGACAACAAGGGTAGTTACAGGCTGTAGTGGATATGACCCATGATAATGTTCATGACAATAAGGGTAGTTAATGCTGTAGTGGATATGCAACAACACACTTCCCCTCGAACAATAGAACATATGGGCAGGTGGGCACACACACACACACACACACCACACACACACAAACTGCACAAGCTAGCTTACACACACACCAATCCCCTGGCCCGCACAATGCATCTCTTTGCCAAGGCCCAGTGGTTTTCCTCTGAATAGTGTTGTCTGAGAGGAGGCAGCTCGTAGAAAACCAGGGAGATTGACCCATTAGGCCTTGAGAGTAGAGGGAGGACGGCCTTTATAATGGGAGTGTATGGGGACAAATCGCTGCTTTGTGCATACTGTATAATAACATATAATGGAGGTCTATGGAGGGGAAAGCAGGTGATTGGGCTGTTCTGCACTGTTGGTTGATCAATGGGGGGCTATAGAGAGAGATGTGGGTGATTGACATTGGGACAGTTGGGGCAATTCAAGCTCTTCAGAAAGGGCCATGTCCTTCAGGCTTAAAACGGCTGAAGCCATTTCCCCTTTACACTCCAAATAAGAGCTGGCAAATGCCTCACTTACGGTACCGAACCCAACGTCCCCACAATACACATCCCATCCACCTCCTTTGTACAGTAGCTGACGACCCAATCAGTCCCCATAAGTTAGGCAAAGGCAGGTGTGGTCCATGCTGTTGCACTATACAGCATCTCTCTGCTCCTGAATGCTTTATAGTTTCCACATTTTTCCAATTACAAGACTGGGATTTACAGGCTGCAATAAACAGGCTATTTCCTGCAGGTGCTGTTAGTTTGATAACAACAGAGGGGCTTAAGTAAAATAGCAACACCACAGGTTGTTTATACAAGGGCATGTGCTAACGTACTGGCAACCTTTCACCTCAAAGCTTATCTCACTTACCACAAAGACCATATGAATACATACAAGACACTTATCTCACTTTACCACAAAGACCATATGAATACATACAAGACACACATTTTTCTTTTAGTCGTTTTTTTGGCTCGAGAACCATGTAAAAAGAGATTGAAACTCAATTCAAGGTGACATTGTGTGAAAACAGGGCTGAGAATTGTTTCACCTTTAGACCCTTCTCCCACGACAAGATAGTCAGATAAGCTTCTGACTGTCTGAGAAAAGCCTTCTCTCTCAGCTTAGAAATACAAGTCCTCTCAAACTTGACGCTCAATGTCAAATGAACACAGTGGGTGATTTATTAAGTAGAAGGTGGCTCCAACAGGGTCAAACTGAAGCCAAACTTACAGGTGCACACAGGAAGAGGGGTGAAGTTAGATGGAGCGAGGAGGGTAGAGCACCAGAACCTGGGCTAGATTGGCTGGATTGCTGGAGTTATGTACCAACACAGATCCATCTGGATCACCTGCAGGGGGTTTAAACCGCCCCAAAAGAAAACAGACTTTCTTGGAACTAGGAACACCAGCGTGTGAACACACATCAAATCAAATCAAATGTATTTGTCACATACACATGGTTAGCAGGTGTTAATGCAAGTGTAGCAAAATGCTTGTGCTTCTAGTTCCTACCATGCAGTAATATCTAACAAGTAATATAACCTAACAACTTCTCAACACCTACCTTATACACACTGTGTAAAGGAATGAATACGAATATGTACATAAAAATATATAAATGAGTGATGGCCGAACCGCATAGGCACACGCACACCACTCTCAAATGTGCGCGCCGCACACACACACACACACACACACACACACACACACACAGTATGACTCAGTGATGTTGTCTGTATTGACAGGTTCTCCAGGCTGTCTGAGCCCAGTCAGACTGCACTTTCCTCCAAGAAAACACTTAACCCTCGACTAAGCTCAGACAAAAGCCTTAACATTGACAGTCAATTTGCCCTCTAGTGCATGGCCCTCTGGTAATCACAGAGCTGCTGCTTTGAAATATGCACTGAGTGTACACAACTACATTTTCATGACAGACTGACCAGGTGAAAGATATGATACCTTTTTTTTACCCCTTTTTCTCCCCAATTTCATGGTATCAGTCAGTCTTGTCTCATGGCTGCAACTCCCGTACGGACACGGGAGAGGTGAAGGTCGAGAGCCGTGCGTCCTCCGAAACACAACCCAACCGCACTGCTTCTTGACACAATGCCCACTTAACCCGGAAGCCAGCCTCTCTAATGGCACAGCTTGCACTGTGATGCAGTGTCTTAGACCACTGTGACAGAGCCTGGACTCCAACCCAGAATCTCTAGTGACACAGCTAGCACTGTGATGCAGTGTCTTAGACCACTGTGACAGAGCCTGGACTCCAACCCAGAATCTCTAGTGACACAGATAGCACTGTGATGCAGTGTCTTAGACCACTGTGACAGAGCCTGGACTCCAACCCAGAATCTCTAGTGACACAGATAGCACTGTGATGCAGTGTCTTAGACCACTGTGACAGAGCCTGGACTCCAACCCAGAATCTCTAGTGACACAGCTAGCACTGTGATGCAGTGCCTTAGACCACTGTGACAGAGCCTGGACTCCAACCCAGAATCTCTAATGGCACAGCTAGCACTGTGATGCAGTGTCTTAGACCACTGTGACAGAGCCTGGACTCCAACCCAGAATCTCTAGTGACACAGATAGCACTGTGATGCAGTGTCTTAGACCACTGTGACAGAGCCTGGACTCCAACCCAGAATCTCTAGTGACACAGATAGCACTGTGATGCAGTGCCTTAGACCACTGTGACAGAGCCTGGACTCCAACCCAGAATCTCTAGTGACACAGCTAGCACTGTGATGCAGTGCCTTAGACCACTGTGACAGAGCCTGGACTCCAACCCAGAATCTCTAGTGACACAGCTAGCACTGTGATGCAGTGCCTTAGACCACTGTGACAGAGCCTGGACTCCAACCCAGAATCTCTAGTGACACAGCTAGCACTGTGATGCAGTGCCTTAGACCACTGTGACAGAGCCTGGACTCCAACCCAGAATCTCTAGTGACACAGCTAGCACTGTGATGCAGTGCCTTAGACCACTGTGACAGAGCCTGGACTCCAACCCAGAATCTCTAGTGACACAGCTAGCACTGTGATGCAGTGCCTTAGACCACTGTGACAGAGCCTGGACTCCAACCCAGAATCTCTAGTGACACAGCTAGCACTGTGATGCAGTGTCTTAGACCACTGCACCACCCGGGAGGCAGCTATGATCCCTTATTGATGTCACCTGTTAAATCCACTTCAATCAGTGTAGATGAAGGGGAGGAGACAGGTTAAAGTTATGATCCCTTATTGATGTCACCTGTTAAATCCACTTCAATCAGTGTAGATGAAGGGAGGAGACAGGTTAAAGTTATGATCCCTTATTGATGTCATCTGTTAAATCTACTTCAATCAGTGTAGATGAAGGGGAGGAGACAGGTTAAAGTTATGATCCCTTATTGATGTCACCTGTTAAATCTACTTCAATCAGTGTAGATGAAGGGAGGAGACAGGTTAAAGTTATGATCCCTTATTGATGTCACCTGTTAAATCTACTTCAATCAGTGTAGATGAAGGGGAGGAGACAGGTTAAAGTTATGATCCCTTATTGATGTCACCTGTTAAATCCACTTCAATCAGTGTAGATGAAGGGAGGAGACAGGTTAAAGTTATGATCCCTTATTGATGTCACCTGTTAAATCCACTTCAATCAGTGTAGATGAAGGGGAGGAGACAGGTTAAAGTTATGATCCCTTATTGATGTCACTTGTTAAATCCACTTCAATCAGTGTAGATGAAGGGAGGAGACAGGTTAAAGTTATGATCCCTTATTGATGTCACTTGTTAAATCCACTTCAATCAGTGTAGATGAAGGGGAGGAGACAGGTTAAAGGAGGAATTTTAAGTCTTGAGACGATTGAGACATAGATTGTGTATATGTGCCATTCAGAGGGTGAATGGTCAAGACAAAAGATTTAAGTGCTATTGAACGGGGTACGGTAGTAGGTGCCAGGCGCACTGGTTTGAATGTGTCAACAACTGCAACTTTTCACGTTCAACAGTTTCCTGTGTGTATCAAGAATGGTCCACCACCCAAAGGACATCCAGCCAACTTGACACAACTGTGGGAAGCATTGGTGTCAACATGGGCCAGCATCCCTGTGGAACGCTTTTGACACCTTGTAGTGTCCATGTCCCGACGAATTGAAGCTGTTCTGAGGGCAACTCAATATTTGGAAAGTGTTCCTAATGTTTTGTACACTCAGTGTATGTGCAAGTCAGAGGGGTGTTTTCTCTGCTTTACATAGCACAGAGGTTGAACATCAACATAATTACACTTCCTCTGGGGGGATGCACAAGCATTTTGAGACACCCGCAATACCATCTGCTAAATATGTGCATGCGACCAATAAAATGTGATTTGAATAAATACATTTGATTTGATGCATTAAGGTCAAAGACTGTACCCAAAATGGCACCCTCCTCCCTGCATATTGCTCTGGCCAAAACGTGTAGACTGGATTATTTTCTCTCTCTCTCGATGGTGGAGCGAGGGACGACCCCCCTGACGAAGACTAGCAGGGAAGGAGGGAGGAAGGAAAGAGGGGGGAGTGAAAAAGAAGAGAGAGGAACAGAAAATAGGAGGATGATTGAACATTTGTTAACCTCCTGAGGAGTATGAAAAGTAAGCTATTATGCCACCCCGTCCCCACAGACCCCGTGTCCTCCCCCACCGTTCCTTTTCTCCATAGCGACGCCTTGCTGAAATGGATCAATCAAATAAAATGACATGGCTCTGTATTTGGGGGCAGCCGTGTCGACGATGAGATGCAATTCCAGCAGCGGGCGTCACCCCTGTGCTTGTTGCTGTCATATCTACAGAAAGGATATTACCTACACATCACAATACAGAACACAGGTTGGAATGGAATGGCAGAGGCACACTCTCACACAGCCATTACCATATCATACGGGCTACTGGGGGTTAAATTATTTATAGATCTCTTCAGATCACGAACAGAGCTGTCTGTCTGTCTGTCGCTGTGTGTTTGTGTTGCAGCTACCTGAAGATGCCCTGAGGGGAAGGAACAGACAACCTTGACCTCTGACCTTTTGCTTGTGTTCTTCTGTTGAGAAGTGACAGTGTGTGTGTGTTCTTTTTGCGCAGTGTGGTTGTATGGTTGTGCCTGCACTCTTTAGGGAGGTTAGTTGGGGTCAGCTGACTGGACATGCCTGCTGTCATTAAGCCCTCTGATTTCTGAGTGAGTGGAGGAGAAGGGCGATGAGGGGAGGAAAAGAAAGGACAGAGGAAAGGAGAGAGGAAAGGAGAGAAGGACGCCCTCACCTGAGGGGAGGATGGGGGTAAATGAGGGAAAGAGAGAGGGCAGTCGAGCGTTAAGAAAGAGATGAGGGTAAACCAGGACAGACCCATCCATAGAGGTTACAGTGTGTTTAGGTAATTGGCAGGCAGAGTCATAGTAACCTTAAGAGGACGCTGGGACAACACTGCAGCAACCTCCACGTAACCATAGCATTGCAACAGATCTATGCTTCTTGGGTGGCCTGTCGCAGTCTGTGAGGGTGTCGTTGGGTGAGGGTGTCGTTGGGTGAGGGTGTCGTTGGGTGAGTGTGTCGTTGGGTGAGTGTGTCGTTGGGTGAGGGTGTTTCCCAGGGAAAAACAGAAATATTCAATAAACTTGGATTGTAAAGTAAAGGTGTTTATTTTTGACTAGTGAAATAGTTCTGAGAGAAGCATTGCCACATTAAAAGACAAGTTGCTTCATCACAACACTCTCTCGGAAATAGGCTTTGGTTTAATAACAGTATTGTTTTGCTATAATATGGCTGATCGCCATTCATATATCAATGACACCCAATGGACTCCCAGCAGGTCAGTACTAAAGAAAGATGACACTCCATTCTCCAGCATCACAGACACTTTCAAGAGCCACTTTGGAATTTTCTCATTATGCCACGTGCATGTTTCAGTGCAGTTGTCCAGGGAGCTGGTGGCGATATTCAATACTGCTGTTTCACAAAGTTCCAATCTAATTTGCACTTGACACCCATAATGTTCCTTCCTTCCCACCTTTCTCTCTCCAGTCTTTAGATGGGGCTGGTGTGTGTATGTCTGTTTGGGTGGGGGGGTGGGGGGTGGATGCGTGCCTCGTCAGCTGATTTGGGACAATTTGTGGGAATGTCGTTGGGAGCACGTAAACAGACAAGCTAATCAGGAACACAACAGCCCTAATCAGACTGGAGTTAAATACCTGATGCTTAATGAATACCACCCAACTATTATGACAGGACTAAATAACATGTCTGTAAAATGCACCTGGGTCCACCTAGGATCAGACCAGACGTGGGTCCACCTAGGATCAGACCAGACGTGGGTCCACCTAGGACCAGACCAGACGTGGGTCCACCTAGGATCAGACCAGACCAGACGTGGGTCCACCTAGGATCAGACCAGACCAGACGTGGGTCCACCTAGGATCAGACCAGACCAGACGTGGGTCCACCTAGGATCAGACCAGACCAGACGTGGGTCCACCTAGGATCAGACCAGACGTGGGTCCACCTAGGATCAGACCAGACGTGGGTCCACCTAGGATCAGACCAGACGTGGGTCCACCTAGGATCAGACCAGACGTGGGTCCACTTAGGATCAGACCAGACGTGGGTCTACCTAGGATCAGACCAGACATGGGTCTACCTAGGATCAGACCTGGGATCAGACACTCACCCCAGAACACCGCTGAACTCTGTCAAAAAACACCACTAGGGAACTCAGAATCCAATACTGTATAAATGTCAAAAGTGTCTGAAATATCAGCCATTGTATTTTTGTCTATGTCTGGATTCCCCTTCTCCCCGCCTCCACATCACACCCTACATCCTCACAGCAGCCCGAAGCAGGGTGAGAAGGTGAGAATGAGGGGAGAAACGATGCGTTGTACTTAGCAAATTGCATTTGAAACCAGGAGGGAATAAATACAGGAGATAAATCCAAGCTCTAATGTGCCTGAAATCCATTAGAAATCTCCTATTCACACATCAGAGAAATCACATTACAAGACGGCTAATGTCATTTCTCTGGTTTTTGACCGAGCGTCGCTGCGAGGGTGAGACAGTAACATCAAACATAATGGATTTTCACCTCTTTTTTTCTCCTGTCTTTCTTTCTCTCGTTCTATTCCGTTATGATATTACATTCAGGGGTAGTCTTTCTTGGGGATGTAATGAATTTAGCCAGGGAAGTCTGGAGAGGGAGGCTGGAGGGTTTTTGTGAATGTGTCAGAGCTTCGCTATTCAGCTTTTTGCCATAAACACACTGCTTCACACTTCTGGACTTTGAAAAAGGTTTCCAAAGTTCCACAAGCCAGGGGATATTAGACAAAGACGACTGAGGAGGGGAGGGGCTGTTTCTTTGTTCTGACTCAATCACAAACTGCCAGCTTGGGTTTTCTACATTCTGCACATCAGAACAGGAAGGCCACTACTGCAACATGACTGGGCTTTAATCAGACAGAAGAGCTACAAAGGGGAGGGAAGAGGGGCAGAAGGAGGATAGAGGGAGGATAGAGAGAGAATGAAAGAGACAGAGAGAGACCGAGAGAGAGAGAGATAAGAAAGCCATCACCAGAGAGATGAACCTGGAGAAAAGGCCCCTAAACAAACTGGTCCTGGAGCTCTGCTCACAAACACAAACAGACCCCACAACAGCCCCAGGACAGCAACACAATTAGACCCAACCAAATCATGACAAAACAAAAAAGGTAATAACTTGACACATTGGAAAGAACTTACAAAAAACAGAGCAAACTAGAATACAATTTGCCCTAAACAGAGAGTACACAGTGGCAGAATACCTGACCACTGTGACTGACCCAAAATTAAGGAAATCTTTGACTATGTACAGACTCAGTAAGCATAGCCTTGCTATTGAGAAAGGTCATCAAAGGCAGACCTGGCTCTCAAGAGAAGACAGGCTATGTGCACACTGCCCACAAAATGAGGTGGAAACTGAGCTGCACTTCCTAATCTCCTGCCAAATGTATGACCATATTAGAGACACATATTACCCTCAGATTACACAGACCCACAAAGAATTCGAAAACAAATCCAATTTTGATAAACTCCCATATCTATTGGGTGAAATACCACAGTGTGCCATCACATCAGCAAGATTTGTGACCTGTTGCCACAAGAAAAGGGCAACCAGTGAAGAACAAACACCACTGTAAATACAACCCATATTCATTTGCACATCGTTACAACACTGCATATAGACATTATGACATTTGAAATTTCTTTATTATTTTGGAACTTTTGTAAGTGTTATGTTTACTGTTCATTTATTGTTTATTTCACTTTGGTTTATTATCTATTTCATTTGCTTTGGCAATGTTAACATATGTTTCCCATGCCAATAAAGCCCCTTGAATTGAAATTGAGAGAGAGAGAGAGAGAGAGAGAGAGAGAGAGAGAGAGAGAGAGAGAGAATGAGAGAGAATGACAGCGAGAGAGAGAGTGTGAAGTAAAGAGGGAACATTTGTGAAGGAATGAAGGAGAGCCATAGAGATAGAGAGCATAGCCATAGAGATAGAGAGAAGAGAGATAAAGAGAAGGAAGGAGAGCTATAGAGATAGAGAGAAAGAGAAGGAAGGAGAGCTATAGAGAGAGAAAGAGAAGGAAGGAGAGCTATAGAGATAGAGAGAAAGAGAAGGAAGGAGAGCTATAGAGATAGAGAGAAAGAGAAAGAGGAAGGAGAGCTATAGAGATAGAGAAAGCCATAGAGATAGAGAAGGAAGGAGAGCCATAGCGATAGAGAACAGAGAAAGAGAAGGAAGGAGAGCCATAGCGACAGAGAACAGAGAAAGAGAAGGAAGGAGAGCCATAGCGACAGAGAACAGAGAAAGAGAAGGAAGGAGAGCCATAGCGACAGAGAACAGAGAAAGAGAAGGAAGGAGAGCCATAGAGATAGAGAGAAGAGAGAAAGAGAAGGAAGGAGAGATAGCCATGAGAGAAGAGCCTAGAGATAGAGAAAGAGAAGGAAGGAGAGCCACAGCGACAGAGCAGTAAGTTACAGGTTATAATAAAATTTATATTCACAGAGATATATATAAAGATATAAGTTATAATGTATTTAGGTTCACAGAGACAGAGTAAAGAGAAGAGAATAGTTTATATTCAAGCAGACAGAGCAGAAAACAGTATGTTATAAAATAACGATATTCATACATTGGGTATATAACTATATAAAAATATAAATGGTAAATGTATATTCACAGAGACAGAGACAGAGTATAAGTTATGTGTAAGTTTATATTCATGTTTCACAGAGCATCAAGATAATATAAACAAAATGATATTTGTTGTTTATTATATTTATATAAGTGCTATAACAATGATATTTACAGACAATAAGAGCATAGTTATAAATGCAACGCTTATATTTCGCCGTAGCCTATTGGTATTAATCAAGATATATAACAAATGATATTCAGCCTATTAAGATATATATACATATTTAAATGATATTCTGCCACATATCACATAAAATCATATAATATAATGCAATTATTATTCGCTGTTTACAGCATATGACATACATAAATAAACTGATATTCGCCGTTTCACAAGTTATTGAACGCATATTACAAATGTAAATGCATATTCGCCGTTTCATTACATGTTCGCATAAGCATAAAATGGGAAATGCATATTCCAACAGACAGCATATACCATATACATAATGCAAATGCATATTCCTCGAAACATGTTATTAACCCGCATACATACAACAATGATATTCCACAAGCATGTCTATACATAAAAATGCAATGAGATATTCCGTTCTTGTCATATATGATATACATAATGGAATATATTCTCGTTGTCACGTTATTAAACGTAAGAATATTAAGTTATAATGTACGATATTCGCTGCGCCATTACATAAAACGCATATTATTAAATGGAATGATATTCGCCAGCCCAATAAGATAAACCATATACATATCAGCTTTATTATTCGTTCAGTTATTAATCATATACATAAAATGGAATGATATTCGCAGCCCATTACATATTACATATGGCAATGTACGATATTCATGTTCTATTTCATACAAACCGGCATAATATACAAATGGCATTTAATATTCACGGTACCAATACATAACCAAGACATAATATAACAATGGTTCGCCAGACAGAGCATAAAAGGTTACAATGCACGATATTCTTGCCGTTTCATTAGCATCAGAGAAATCACATTACAAAATGGCTAAGGTCTGTTTCATTACATAAGAGACAAGTATAGATAGCTAAATGTATACGCTACAGCTACGGAGTATATATATAGTTATAATAGCATGAGTTTCGCAACAGCTTATTATATAATCACATGTTATAATGTGGTGGAAGAGATTTCAAGCCAATAAATATACATGTTCAAGAATGGATACACACATACCATTGTATTAAATATAGGCATGTTACACTGCAATGATTGCCTCGAGCCTCAGATAAGAAACAAGTTATAAGATGTAAATGTGTATATTGCTCAGCCTACGTTATTAAACAAGATATTATAAAATAAAATATACTCGCCAAAATGCACAAGTTATTGTTCATGTTATAATAATGATACCTACAGCCATGGCATAAACATATACATAAATGCAGCTTATACTACAGCTTATTATATATATATAAGTTATATATTTATGTGTTAAAAACAGACAGCATCTTCTCAGTAAAAACCCATCTCCAACCCCGACGTCACAAGACAATGTGGATTCCAATAAAACACCACAGCATTTCCAGAAAACCAACCCTGAGACAAAATACTAATTGATTGGTTCAACCAGAGAAGCCCGTAGTCAGCAGAGGAACACGGCATTGAACTACATGAAAGTAACTGTATGTACACAAGTACCTCATTTTACTCACTTAGTGAATGTAAATAACCCTGGAAATCAACTAAATGTGTATTCACAGCAGCCCCAGTAGTTCCTCACTTCTTCTGATGACTCCCACCATGTTGTAATAGGGAATATGGTGCGATTTTGGACGCACCCCCTGAATCCAAATAGGTTTAAATCAAGCCTATTTAAATGAACGGTGGTTTACACAACTGGTGGGGAAACGGAAGCAGCAGCAAGAGTAGAACTAAGAGTTACATAGAGCACATCTTCCATCCTCCACCATGTAATTCACTGACTGGGCTTCGTTAATATAACACTATGAGGTGTGTGGAGCAGTCAAAACTCACCTGATACATAGCTACACAACCACAGGCACGCACGCACGCACGCACGCACGCACGCACGCACGCACGCACGCACACTTTAAGCTCACGCAAACACACCACACGCGCACATGAGGGCGCACACACACACACACACAAGGTTGAGGTTAATTGCAATTAAATTCTTGAAATCACTCATGAAATTGAGAATTTACATTAAATTCAATTTGAATTTTGTCTTCAAGTTTAGAAATGTAATTAGAATTAGACTGTTTGGACTGTTTAAAAATTGGAATTAAATAGAAATTGTAAAAGCATGTAATCTTTGGAATTGAATTGGAATTGAATATTTGTACATTTCCCAGTTAATGGAATTAATGAACTTAGTATAAAACTGTTACTGCAAGACTTGTTTTAAATAATTTGTACTAACATTTCTATATTTCCAGTATCGCTAAGCTGTCTGGACATGATCAGACTGAGGAAATTGAATTTGTGGAATTGTTAGGGATAATATAGATTTGGGAACATAAGTATTGGAATTGACCTAACATTGGAATTGAGAGGAATTCAGTTCTCTGAATTCAAAGACTAACCTGGAATTTTAATTGAATTACATGGAATTTACAGGGAGAGGGAATTGAATTAGAATTGAATTTGTGGAATTAACCCCAACCCTGCATCCACACACAGAGACAGAGACAGAGACACACAATTCATTCAGTGCAACACTCAACACTTTATGTATTCTCCATATCAGTCACCTACTTGAGAGATAATGACTTGATTCCTTGAAATGAACAATGTCCTTCACTATATCATATTGATCAGCACATTGGTGTGTGATGTGGTTACAGCCCAGCTTGGTCAGGCCCAGCACAACAACAGATGCTGCTCTTTCACCTGCTGGTGAAACTGGCTTTCCTTGTCGGTCACACACCCTCTGTCTCTCTCCCCTCTCTGTCTGTCTAAATCTCAGTTTCCTTTCAGCTTACCTCAAACTCAATGGCCTCTGCAGTCATTACATTTCCCTCTATTCAAATAGAGAAAGAAAATAAACATTCATTTGTGTATATGGAGACCTCTCTACTCTTCATTGCAGTGTAATTTATTTGAGTGATTTCTCTTCATTTCAGCTTTAGTGCATTCACCAGGGTGTGACTTTCCTTCCTTCTCCAAAGTTCAGACTCCTTTCCTTTAGTCAGCAGCACCTCACTTATGGAAGTGTGTGTGTGTGTGTGTGTGTGTGTGTGTGTGTACACATACTTTCTCTCTTGTGATTCTCTGACAATGTGTAGGAAGTGTTGGTTGAATGATCAAAAGTCTCCCGTCACAAACAGACCCATATTCATATCCACTGTGTTGTAGAATTATCCCTCACAAACATCCCTTTATCCAACTCCAATAACAGCCAATTACACACTTTGATTTCTATTTAGCTCCCGTTTGTCTCTGGTTGCTGTTTAGCTGCTATTGGATTAAAGAGAACTGTTAGTGGAGACAATCTGGATCGGACCTTAATTAACTGCCATCAGGCCGGGAAGAGATGGATTATTTTATGCAACGACCAATTAGGATCATTAACAATCACCTCTCGCTGATGTCTAACATTATAATTAGCCTGTTGTGTTTGTTAACTTACATCACGACTGGTTTAAAAAGAAACCTCTTCGTAGAAGCTTGTATAGTTTGTATAGTTTATATCTATGTAACTACACAGTATTGAGGTTACAGTTAATATTGTGTAGTTACATAGACATAGGGGTTACAGTTAATACTGTGTAGTTACATAGACATAGGGATTACAGTTAATACTGTGTAGTTACATAGACATAGGGATTACAGTTAATACTGTGTAGTTACATAGACATAGGGATTACAGTTAATACTGTGTAGTTACATAGACATAGGGGTTACAGTTAATACTGTGTAGTTACATAGACATAGGGATTACAGTTAATACTGTGTAGTTACATAGACATAGGGATTACAGTTAATACTGTGTAGTTACATAGATAGGGATTACAGTTAATACTGTGTAGTTACATAGACATAGGGGTTACAGTTAATACTGTGTAGTTACATAGACATAGGGGTTACAGTTAATACTGTGTAGTTACATAGACATAGGGGTTACAGTTAATACTGTGTAGTTACATAGACATAGGGATTACAGTTAATACTGTGTAGTTACATAGATAGGGATTACAGTTAATACTGTGTAGTTACATAGATAGGGATTACAGTTAATACTGTGTAGTTACATAGATATAGGGGTTACAGTTAATACTGTGTAGTTACATAGATATAGGGGTTACAGTTAATACTGTGTAGTTACAGATATAGGAGTTAGAGTTTACTTAAGGTATTACCTTTCTATCCTCCATCTTCCTACTTTATCCTCATCCCTCCATCCTCCTCTACCCCCATTGGACACAAAGAGAGGGGGGAAGGAGAAGGGGAGAAGGAGGGAGAGAGGGTCCCCACAGGATCCACGCCTGCGTCTGCTTCCCTCACTCTTCTTCTGTAGACCTTGACCGCAGACAACGCGAGCGGATCAATCAATTACATCTCCACTCCACCAATCAAACAACGTTATTATCAGGCATCGGCTCGTCGACCTGGAAAGGTCAGCACAATCAAAGGCTGCTGTGATGTGATTGCCAGCGCCGAGTCATGTGGCAGTAACCGGGAGTGGCAGCTCAATGCCAACTGAGGGCCATTTTGGAGCGAGAAGGGAGAGCAGGAGGAGGAGAAAAAGAGGGAGTGAGAGAAAAGGAGAAAGGGAGGAACTGAGGGACAACCTAAGAATAGCCTCACTTTTGACAGCACACAAAGAGGGGAAAAAACAGCAAAACAAGTAAGCGTACGTCTAAAGGTTAGAGAGAAAAGTAAACAGTCTGAAACCCCAGAGTGGACCACCTCCAATCCTAGGACTAGAAAGCAGGCATCTGAGTGAGAGGAAACCCAGGGCAGAACCAAAATGGCCGTAGTCACTAACGCACTCTAGCTCACTTTGTTCCATGGCCTGTTTCTCTCTAGGAGATGAGGGGAAGACACCTTCACCTGAATAACTGAGGTAGAAGAAATCAATGAAACATCAATGTGGCTGCCACCATTCACGTCAACTTTCCTTTCAGAAAAGGCACGAAGGACAAAAGAAAAGAGGTTGACAGTATTGAGACTCACATACATAAAAAGGACTTGTGCTTAAAACACTAACAAGGAGTCCTTCTGTCTTCCTGCCATCTTTCCCTCTGGAAAGGTCCCGAGGTGTCTAGGGTGCTGCCTGCTTTTTAGGATTTATCAACCCAACTTGTACAGTATAATAACCTCACAGGTAGGTAAGTATCTCTCCCTCTCTCGCTCCCTCCCTCCCTGCATACTGAGTGGAATGTGACCATGACCTCTCCAATCACCTCTTTTTTGAGCTCTGTAGAAATCACACCTTCTCAGCAGATTACACAGAGAAAGAGCACAGAAACAAGTCTCCTCTTCTCTCCTTTAAAAACACCTTGAGATAAGACTCTGGGAAAACTAGCGAGTATGAGAGACGCCTAGGGGTCACTAGCATAGAGATATTACAGCTAAATATCCCATCCCCGCTCTATAGGCAGCGTCCAGATATCCCCGATCTAAAGGCAGCGTCCAGATATCCCATCCCCGCTCTATAGGCAGCGCCTAGATGTCCCATCCCCGCTCTATAGGCATCGTCAAGATATCCCCGCTCTAAAGGCAGCGTCCAGATATCCCATCCCCGCTCTATAGGCAGCGCCTAGATATCCCATCCCCGCTCTATAGGCAGGGTCCAGATATCCCATCCCCGGTCTATAGGCATCGTCAAGATATCCCCGCTCTACAGGCAGCGTCCAGATATCCCATCCCCGATCTATAGGCAGCGTCTAGATATCCCATCCCCGCTCTATAGGCAGCGTCCAGATATCCCATCCCCGCACTATAGGCAGCGTCTAGATATCCCATCCCCGGTCTATAGGCATCGTCTAGATATCCCATCCCCGATCTATAGGCAGCGTCCAGATATCCCATCCCCGATCTATAGGCAGCGTCCAGATATCCCATCCCCGCTCTATAGGCAGCGTCCAGATATCCCATCCCCGCTCTATAGGCAGCGTCCAGATATTCCATCCCCGATCTATAGGCAGCGTCCAGATATCCCATCCCCGCTCTATAGGCAGCGTCCAGATATCCCATCCCCGATCTATAGGCAGCGCCTAGATATCCCATCATACGCCCTATAGGCAGCGCCTAGATATCCCATCCCCGCCCTATAGGCACCGTCCAGATATCCCATCCCCGCTCTATAGGCAGCGTCCAGATATCCCATCCCCGCTCTATAGGCAGCGTCCAGATATCCCATCCCCGATCTATAGGCAGCGTCTAGATATCCCATCCCCGCTCTATAGGCAGCGTCCAGATATCCCATCCCCGCCCTATAGGCACCGTCTAGATATCCCATCCCCGCCCTATAGGCATCGTCAAGATATCCCCTCTCTACAGGCAGCGTCTAGATATCCCCGCTCTACAGGCAGCGTCTAGATATCCCCGCTCTATAGGCAGCGTCTAGATATCCCCACTCTATAGGCAGCGTCTAGATATCCCCACTCTATAGGCAGCGTCTACATATCCCCACTCTACAGGCATCGTCAAGATATCCCCTCTCTACAGGCAGCGTCTAGATATCCCCGCTCTACAGGCAGCGTCTAGATATCCCCGCTCTATAGGCAGCGTCTAGATATCCCCACTCTATAGGCAGCGTCTAGATATCCCCACTCTATAGGCAGCGTCTAGATATCCCCGCTCTATAGGCAGCGTCTAGATATCCCCGCTCTACTGGCAGCGTCTAGATATCCCATCCCCGCTCTATAGGCAGCGTCTAGATATCCCCGCTCTACTGGCAGCGTCTAGATATCCCCGCTCTACAGGCAGCGTCTAGATATCCCATCCCCGCTCTATAGGCAGCGTCCAGATATCCCATCCCCGCACTATAGGCAGCGTCTAGATATCCCATCCCCGGTCTATAGGCATCGTCTAGATATCCCATCCCCGATCTATAGGCAGCGTCCAGATATCCCATCCCCGATCTATAGGCAGCGTCCAGATATCCCATCCCCGCTCTATAGGCAGCGTCCAGATATCCCATCCCCGCTCTATAGGCAGCGTCCAGATATCCCATCCCCGCTCTATAGGCAGCGTCCAGATATTCCATCCCCGATCTATAGGCAGCGTCCAGATATCCCATCCCCGCTCTATAGGCAGCGTCCAGATATCCCATCCCCGCTCTATAGGCAGCGTCTAGATATCCCATCACTATAGGCAGCGCCTAGATATCCCACCCGCCCTATAGGCAGCGTCCAGATATCCCATCCCGCTCTATAGGCAGCGTCCAGATATCCCATCCCCGCTCTATAGGCAGCGTCCAGATATCCCATCCCCATCTATAGGCAGCGTCTAGATATCCCATCCCCGCTCTATAGGCAGCGTCCAGATATCCCATCCCCGCCCTATAGGCACCGTCTAGATATCCCATCCCCGCCCTATAGGCATCGTCAAGATATCCCCTCTCTACAGGCAGCGTCTAGATATCCCCGCTCTACAGGCAGCGTCTAGATATCCCCACTCTACAGGCAGCGTCTAGATATCCCCACTCTATAGGCAGCGTCTAGATATCCCCACTCTACAGGCAGCGTCTAGATATCCCCACTCTACAGGCAGCGTCTAGATATCCCCACTCTATAGGCAGCGTCTACATATCCCCACTCTACAGGCAGCGTCTAGATATCCCCACTCTACTGGCAGCGTCTAGATATCCCATCCCCGCTCTATAGGCAGCGTCTAGATATCCCCGCTCTACTGGCAGCGTCTAGATATCCCATCCCCGCTCTATAGGCAGCGTCTAGATATCCCCGCTCTACTGGCAGCGTCTAGATATCCCCGCTCTACAGGCAGCGTCTAGATATCCCATCCCCGCTCTATAGGCAGCGTCTAGATATCCCATCCCGCTCTATAGGCAGCGTCTAGATATCCCACCCCGCTCTATAGGCAGCGTCTAGATATCCCATCCCCGCTCTATAGGCAGCGTCTAGATATCCCCGCTCTATAGGCAGCGTCTAGATATCCCCACTCTATAGGCAGCGTCTAGATATCCCCACTCTATAGGCAGCGTCTAGATATCCCCACTCTACAGGCAGCGTCTAGATATCCCATCCCCGCTCTATAGGCAGCGTCCAGATATCCCATCCCCGCACTATAGGCAGCGTCTAGATATCCCATCCCCGCTCTATAGGCAGCGTCTAGATATCCCATCCCCGATCTATAGGCAGCGTCCAGATATCCCATCCCCGCTCTATAGGCAGCGTCCAGATATCCCATCCCGCTCTATAGGCAGCGTCCAGATATCCCCTCCCGCTCTATAGGCAGCGTCCAGATATCCCATCCCCGCTCTATAGGCAGCGTCCAGATATTCCTCCCGATCTATAGGCAGCGTCCAGATATCCCACCCGCTCTATAGGCAGCGTCCAGATATCCCACCATCTATAGGCAGCGCCTAGATATCCCATCACTCCCTATAGGCAGCGCCTAGATATCCCATCCCCGCTCTATAGGCAGCGTCCAGATATCCCACCCCGCTCTATAGGCAGCGTCCAGATATCCCCCCACTCTATAGGCAGCGTCCAGATATCCCCACTCTATAGGCAGCGTCTAGATATCCCATCCCGCTCTATAGGCAGCGTCCAGATATCCCCCCGCTCTATAGGCAGCGTCTAGATATCCCCCCCGCTCTATAGGCAGCGTCTAGATATCCCCACTCTACAGGCAGCGTCTAGATATCCCCGCTCTACAGGCAGCGTCTAGATATCCCCCGCTCTATAGGCAGCGTCTAGATATCCCCACTCTATAGGCAGCGTCTAGATATCCCCACTCTATAGGCAGCGTCTAGATATCCCCACTCTATAGGCAGCGTCTAGATATCCCCACTCTACAGGCAGCGTCTAGATATCCCCACTCTACAGGCAGCGTCTAGATATCCCATCCCCGCTCTATAGGCAGCGTCTAGATATCCCCACTCTACTGGCAGCGTCTAGATATCCCATCCCCGCTCTATAGGCAGCGTCTAGATATCCCCGCTCTACTGGCAGCGTCTAGATATCCCCGCTCTACAGGCAGCGTCTAGATATCCCATCCCCGCTCTATAGGCAGCGTCTAGATATCCCATCCCCGCTCTATAGGCAGCGTCTAGATATCCCATCCCCGCTCTATAGGCAGCGTCTAGATATCCCCGCTCTATAGGCAGCGTCTAGATATCGCCGCTCTATAGGCAGCGTCTAGATATCCCCACTCTATAGGCAGCGTCTAGATATCCCCACTCTATAGGCAGCGTCTAGATATCCCCACTCTATAGGCAGCGTCTAGATATCCCCACTCTATAGGCAGCGTCTAGATATCCCCACTCTACTGGCAGCGTCTAGATATCCCCCGCTCTACAGGCAGCGTCTAGATATCCCACCCCGCTCTATAGGCAGCGTCTAGATATCCCCCGCTCTATAGGCAGCGTCTAGATATCCCCCCCGCTCTATAGGCAGCGTCTAGATATCCCCACTCTACAGGCAGCGTCTAGATATCCCCACTCTATAGGCAGCGTCTAGATATCCCCACTCTACAGGCAGCGTCTAGATATCCCCACTCTACAGGCAGCGTCTACATATCCCCACTCTACAGGCAGCGTCTAGATATCCCCACTCTACAGGCAGCGTCTAGATATCCCCACTCTACAGGCAGCGTCTAGATATCCCCCACTCTACAGGCAGCGTCTAGATATCCCCACTCTACAGGCAGCGTCTAGATATCCCCACTCTACAGGCAGCGTCTAGATATCCCCACTCTACAGGCAGCGTCTAGATATCCCCACTCTATAGGCAGCGTCTAGATATCCCCACTCTACAGGCAGCGTCTAGATATCCCCACTCTACAGGCAGCGTCTAGATATCCCCACTCTATAGGAAGCGTCTAGATATCCCCACTCTACAGGCAGCGTCTAGATATCCCCACTCTACAGGCAGCGTCTAGATATCCCCACTCTACAGGCAGCGTCTAGATATCCCCACTCTATAGGCAGCGTCTAGATATCCCCACTCTACAGGCAGCGTCTAGATATCCCCACTCTACAGGCAGCGTCTAGATATCCCCACTCTACAGGAAGCGTCTAGATATCCCATCCCCGCTCTATAGGCAGCGTCTAGATATCCCATCCCCGCTCTATAGGCAGCGTCTAGATATCCCCGCTCTATAGGCAGCGTCTAGATATCCCCGCTCTACAGGCAGCGTCTAGATATCCCCGCTCTATAGGCAGCGTCTAGATATCCCCGCTCTACAGGCAGCGTCTAGATATCCCCACTCTATAGGCAGCGTCTAGATATCCCCACTCTATAGGCAGCGTCTAGATATCCCCACTCTACAGGCAGCGTCTAGATATCCCCACTCTATAGGCAGCGTCTAGATATCCCCACTCTACAGGCAGCGTCTAGATATCCCCACTCTATAGGCAGCGTCTAGATATCCCATCCCCGCTCTATAGGCAGCGTCTAGATATCCCATCCCCGCTCTATAGGCAGCGTCTAGATATCCCATCCCCGCTCTATAGGCAGCGTCTAGATATCCCCGCTCTATAGGCAGCGTCTAGATATCCCCGCTCTACAGGCAGCGTCTAGATATCCCCGCTCTATAGGCAGCGTCTAGATATCCCCGCTCTACAGGCAGCGTCTAGATATCCCCACTCTATAGGCAGCGTCTAGATATCCCCACTCTATAGGCAGCGTCTAGATATCCCCACTCTACAGGCAGCGTCTAGATATCCCCACTCTACAGGAAGCGTCTAGATATCCCATCACCGCTCTATAGTCAGCGTCTAGATATCCCCACTCTACAGGCAGCGTCTAGATATCCCCACTCTACAGGCAGCGTCTAGATATCCCCACTCTACAGGCAGCGTCTAGATATCCCCACTCTACAGGCAGCGTCTAGATATCCCCCACTCTACAGGCAGCGTCTAGATATCCCCACTCTACAGGCAGCGTCTAGATATCCCCACTCTACAGGCAGCGTCTAGATATCCCCACTCTACAGGCAGCGTCTAGATATCCCCACTCTACAGGCAGCGTCTAGATATCCCCACTCTATAGGCAGCGTCTAGATATCCCCACTCTATAGGCAGCGTCTAGATATCCCCACTCTACAGGCAGCGTCTAGATATCCCCACTCTATAGGCAGCGTCTAGATATCCCCACTCTACAGGCAGCGTCTAGATATCCCCACTCTACAGGCAGCGTCTAGATATCCCCACTCTACAGGCAGCGTCTAGATATCCCCACTCTATAGGCAGCGTCTAGATATCCCCACTCTATAGGCAGCGTCTAGATATCCCCACTCTACAGGCAGCGTCTAGATATCCCCACTCTACAGGCAGCGTCTAGATATCCCCACTCTACAGGCAGCGTCTAGATATCCCATCCCCGCTCTATAGGCAGCGTCTAGATATCCCCGCTCTATAGGCAGCGTCTAGATATCCCCGCTCTATAGGCAGCGTCTAGATATCCCCGCTCTACAGGCAGCGTCTAGATATCCCCGCTCTATAGGCAGCGTCTAGATATCCCCGCTCTACAGGCAGCGTCTAGATATCCCCACTCTATAGGCAGCGTCTAGATATCCCCACTCTACAGGCAGCGTCTAGATATCCCCACTCTACAGGAAGCGTCTAGATATCCCATCCCCGCTCTATAGGCAGCGTCTAGATATCCCATCCCCGCTCTATAGGCAGCGTCTAGATATCCCCGCTCTATAGGCAGCGTCTAGATATCCCCGCTCTACAGGCAGCGTCTAGATATCCCCGCTCTATAGGCAGCGTCTAGATATCCCCGCTCTACAGGCAGCGTCTAGATATCCCCACTCTATAGGCAGCGTCTAGATATCCCCACTCTACAGGCAGCGTCTAGATATCCCCACTCTACAGGAAGCGTCTAGATATCCCACACTCTATAGGCAGCGTCTAGATATCCCCACTCTACAGGCAGCGTCTAGATATCCCCACTCTACAGGCAGCGTCTAGATATCCCCACTCTACAGGCAGCGTCTAGATATCCCCACTCTACAGGCAGCGTCTAGATATCCCCACTCTACAGGCAGCGTCTAGATATCCCCACTCTACAGGCAGCGTCTAGATATCCCCACTCTACAGGCAGCGTCTAGATATCCCCACTCTACAGGCAGCGTCTAGATATCCCCACTCTACAGGCAGCGTCTAGATATCCCATCCCCGCTCTATAGGCAGCGTCTAGATATCCCCGCTCTACTGGCAGCGTCTAGATATCCCCGCTCTACAGGCAGCGTCTAGATATCCCATCCCCGCTCTATAGGCAGCGTCTAGATATCCCCGCTCTACTGGCAGCGTCTAGATATCCCATCCCCGCTCTATAGGCAGCGTCTAGATATCCCCGCTCTACTGGCAGCGTCTAGATATCCCCGCTCTACAGGCAGCGTCTAGATATCCCATCCCCGCTCTATAGGCAGCGTCTAGATATCCCCACTCTATAGGCAGCGTCAAGATATCCCATCCCCGCTCTATAGGCAGCGTCTAGATATCCCATCCCCGCTCTATAGGCAGCGTCTAGATATCCCATCCCCGCTCTATAGGCAGCGTCTAGATATCCCATCCCCGCTCTATAGGCAGCGTCTAGATATCCCCGCTCTATAGGCAGCGTCTAGATATCCCCGCTCTATAGGCAGCGTCTAGATATCCCCGCTCTATAGGCAGCGTCTAGATATCGCCGCTCTATAGGCAGCGTCTAGATATCCCCGCTCTATAGGCAGCGTCTAGATATCCCCGCTCTATAGGCAGCGTCTAGATATCCCCACTCTATAGGCAGCGTCTAGATATCCCCACTCTATAGGCAGCGTCTAGATATCCCCGCTCTATAGGCAGCGTCTAGATATCCCCACTCTACAGGCAGCGTCTAGATATCCCCACTCTACAGGCAGCGTCTAGATATCCCATCCCCGCTCTATAGGCAGCGTCTAGATATCCCTCCCCGCTCTATAGGCAGCGTCTAGATATCCCCGCTCTATAGGCAGCGTCTAGATATCCCCGCTCTATAGGCAGCGTCTAGATATCCCCGCTCTATAGGCAGCGTCTAGATATCCCCGCTCTATAGGCAGCGTCTAGATATCCCCACTCTATAGGCAGCGTCTAGATATCCCCACTCTATAGGCAGCGTCTAGATATCCCCACTCTATAGGCAGCGTCTAGATATCCCCACTCTACAGGCAGCGTCTAGATATCCCCACTCTACAGGCAGCGTCTAGATATCCCCACTCTACAGGCAGCGTCTAGATATCCCCACTCTATAGGCAGCGTCTAGATATCCCCACTCTATAGGCAGCGTCTAGATATCCCCACTCTATAGGCAGCGTCTAGATATCCCCACTCTACAGGCAGCGTCTAGATATCCCCACTCTATAGGCAGCGTCTAGATATCCCCACTCTACAGGCAGCGTCTAGATATCCCCACTCTACAGGCAGCGTCTAGATATCCCCACTCTATAGGCAGCGTCTAGATATCCCCACTCTACAGGCAGCGTCTAGATATCCCCACTCTACAGGCAGCGTCTAGATATCCCCACTCTATAGGCAGCGTCTAGATATCCCCACTCTATAGGCAGCGTCTAGATATCCCCACTCTATAGGCAGCGTCTAGATATCCCCGCTCTACAGGCAGCGTCTAGATATCCCCACTCTACAGGCAGCGTCTAGATATCCCCACTCTACAGGCAGCGTCTAGATATCCCCACTCTACAGGCAGCGTCTATATATCCCCACTCTACAGGCAGCGTCTAGATATCCCCACTCTACAGGCAGCGTCTAGATATCCCCACTCTACAGGCAGCGTCTAGATATCCCCACTCTATAGGCAGCGTCTAGATATCCCCGCTCTATAGGCAGCGTCTAGATATCCCCACTCTATAGGCAGCGTCTAGATATCCCCACTCTATAGGCAGCGTCTAGATATCCCCACTCTACAGGCAGCGTCTAGATATCCCCACTCTACAGGCAGCGTCTAGATATCCCCACTCTACAGGCAGCGTCTAGATATCCCCGCTCTATAGGCAGCGTCTAGATATCCCCACTCTACAGGCAGCGTCTAGATATCCCCACTCTATAGGCAGAGTCTAGATATCCCCACTCTATAGGCAGCGTCTAGATATCCCCACTCTATAGGCAGCGTCTAGATATCCCCGCTCTATAGGCAGCGTCTAGATATCCCCGCTCTATAGGCAGCGTCTAGATATCCCCGCTCTATAGGCAGCGTCTAGATATCCCCACTCTACAGGCAGCGTCTAGATATCCCCACTCTACAGGCAGCGTCTAGATATCCCCACTCTATAGGCAGCGTCTAGATATCCCCACTCTACAGGCAGCGTCTAGATATCCCCACTCTACAGGCAGCGTCTAGATATCCCCACTCTACAGGCAGCGTCTAGATATCCCCACTCTACAGGCAGCGTCTAGATATCCCCACTCTACAGGCAGCGTCTAGATATCCCCACTCTACAGGCAGCGTCTAGATATCCCCACTCTACAGGCAGCGTCTAGATATCCCCACTCTACAGGCAGCGTCTAGATATCCCCACTCTACAGGCAGCGTCTAGATATCCCACCGCTCTATAGGCAGCGTCTAGATATCCCCGCTCTATAGGCAGCGTCTAGATATCCCCACTCTACAGGCAGCGTCTAGATATCCCACCCGCTCTATAGGCAGCGTCTAGATATCCCCCGCTCTACTAGGCAGCGTCTAGATATCCCACCCGCTCTATAGGCAGCGTCTAGATATCCCCGCTCTACTAGGCAGCGTCTAGATATCCCCGCTCTACAGGCAGCGTCTAGATATCCCCCGCTCTATAGGCAGCGTCTAGATATCCCCACTCTATAGGCAGCGTCTAGATATCCCCTCCGCTCTATAGGCAGCGTCTAGATATCCCATCCCCGCTCTATAGGCAGCGTCTAGATATCCCATCCCCGCTCTATAGGCAGCGTCTAGATATCCCACCCCGCTCTATAGGCAGCGTCTAGATATCCCCGCTCTATAGGCAGCGTCTAGATATCCCCGCTCTACAGGCAGCGTCTAGATATCCCCGCTCTATAGGCAGCGTCTAGATATCCCCGCTCTATAGGCAGCGTCTAGATATCCCCGCTCTATAGGCAGCGTCTAGATATCCCCACTCTATAGGCAGCGTCTAGATATCCCCACTCTATAGGCAGCGTCTAGATATCCCCACTCTATAGGCAGCGTCTAGATATCCCCACTCTATAGGCAGCGTCTAGATATCCCCACTCTACAGGCAGCGTCTAGATATCCCCACTCTACAGGCAGCGTCTAGATATCCCCACTCTACAGGCAGCGTCTAGATATCCCACCCCGCTCTATAGGCAGCGTCTAGATATCCCCCCGCTCTATAGGCAGCGTCTAGATATCCCCACTCTATAGGCAGCGTCTAGATATCCCCGCTCTATAGGCAGCGTCTAGATATCCCCGCTCTATAGGCAGCGTCTAGATATCCCCACTCTATAGGCAGCGTCTAGATATCCCCACTCTACAGGCAGCGTCTAGATATCCCCACTCTACAGGCAGCGTCTAGATATCCCCACTCTACAGGCAGCGTCTAGATATCCCCACTCTATAGGCAGCGTCTAGATATCCCCACTCTACAGGCAGCGTCTAGATATCCCCACTCTACAGGCAGCGTCTAGATATCCCCACTCTACAGGCAGCGTCTAGATATCCCCACTCTACAGGCAGCGTCTAGATATCCCCACTCTACAGGCAGCGTCTAGATATCCCCACTCTACAGGCAGCGTCTAGATATCCCCACTCTATAGGCAGCGTCTAGATATCCCCACTCTATAGGCAGCGTCTAGATATCCCCACTCTACAGGCAGCGTCTAGATATCCCCACTCTACAGGCAGCGTCTAGATATCCCCACTCTATAGGCAGCGTCTAGATATCCCCACTCTACAGGCAGCGTCTAGATATCCCCACTCTATAGGCAGCGTCTAGATATCCCCACTCTATAGGCAGCGTCTAGATATCCCCACTCTATAGGCAGCGTCTAGATATCCCCACTCTACAGGCAGCGTCTAGATATCCCCACTCTACAGGCAGCGTCTAGATATCCCCACTCTACAGGCAGCGTCTAGATATCCCCACTCTATAGGCAGCGTCTAGATATCCCCACTCTACAGGCAGCGTCTAGATATCCCCACTCTACAGGCAGCGTCTAGATATCCCCACTCTATAGGCAGCGTCTAGATATCCCCACT